>NW_020884895.1:8973682-9058700 GCF_003945725.1 Corapipo altera
TTAGTTTTTATTAGTTTTTTATTAGTTTTTTATTGTCTTTATTGTTTTATTGGTTTTTGTTTGTTTTAGTGTTTAGTTTTTTGTTTGTTTTTGTTGTTTTTTATTGGTTTTTTTATTGTTTTTATTGTCTCTATTGTTTTATTGGTTTATTGGTTTTTATTTAGTTTTTATTGGTTTTTTTAAATTGTTTTTATTGTTTTTCCTATTGTTTTTCTATTGTTTTTAGGTTTTTTGTTAGTTTTTATTGTTTTTATTGGTTTTAATATTTTTTTAATTGTTTTTATTGTTTTTTCCTATTGTTTTTCTATTGTTTTTAGGTTTTTTATTAGTTTTTATTGTTTTCATTGTTTTAAATTATTTTATTGTTTTTATTGTTTTTATTGTTTTTGTTTTTTATTGGTTTAATTGGTTTGATTTTTGTGGTTTTTTATTGTTTTTAGGGTTTTTGTTTTTAATTGTTTTTATTAGTTTTTATTGTTTTTATTGTTTTTAATGGTTTTAAATTTTTTATTGTTTTTATTGGTTTTTATTGGTTTTTTTTGGTTTTTATTAGGTTTTTTGGTTTGTTTTTTTAGGTTTTTTAGTTTTTTTTTTTTACTGCTGTTAATTTTCAAAGTGAGAAACATAATGTTGGACTGAGTCATAGAATCACAGAATAGTTTGGGTTAGAAGGGACTTTAAAACTTACCCAGTGCCAAGGGACACCTTCCCTAGACCAGGCTGCTCCTGGCCTTGAACCCTTCCAGGGATGGGGAAGATGATACCAGAACTTTCAGAGGGTGCCAACTCCAGTCAAGAAAAAGAGGGGAAGGAAGGCAAAGGGAGTTTTAAGAGTATTTTATTTTCAAGAAGTACAGTTTGTTTCAAGAAATCTTTGGTGTGCATTGGAATTGATACCCCTCTGTTGTGCTTTTGTGCCCTGGGAAGATGTGATTGTTATCTGCTGGTTTTGAACCCCAGTGCTTGTCAGAACAGGTCCCCTGTTTTGAACTGAGCAAATTCCATTGCTTTGCCTGGGAATTCAGTGGCACAAAGCAGAGTAATATAAAAAAAACTGGGGAAGAGGAATCCCTAGAAAATAATAAGTGATTAAGGATGGCGAATCTTATCCTTGTGAGTAGGAGGTGTTATCAGGCACAGACATGATTATGTTCCTCTCTACAAATCTCAGCAGTGGATGCTCAGATGTCCCATCTGCCTTGGAAGCTGGCACTTACCACTGCCACTTCCAGGATGGCAGCACTGAACAGGGATTTTACCTGCAGAGAGACATTTTACCCAGTTTTCAGTAACCCAGACAGGATCCAGAGCTGCGTTTTGCAGCTCATGCTTATCTTAATAAGAAACAAATAATAATAAATTGAAACCTTGAGTGTTTTCTAGCAGTGCTGAGCTACAGTTGAATGTAGACGCACAGCAAAGAGGTTTTTTCCTACCTCTTACTTAAAGTTTATTATTCACCATCTTATCTTTGAAAGTCTGAAGAAGTCTGGACTTAGAATATTTTCTTTTTGTTGCATTCTTTTTAGAAAGATAAAACTATTCCTTTCTGACATGGAGAACAACATTAGGGATTTCAGATTTCCTTTTTAACTCTACTTTAACAAAAATATTGACTGTCTCGCTTTATTTTTGTTTTTCCTTGTGTACAGCAGGGTTTGCAGATATGTAAGTCTCTGAGGGAAACAGCATTATTTGTATGTGAGAGTAGAAGTTTTTGTTAAACACTCACAGATTTTTTTTTTTTATTTTTATTTTTTTGGTGGAAACAAAGCCTACTGTGTGGGTTACTTTCACAACAATCTCTTCTCCAATGTTCCCAATAAATAATTAGGGACCACACCATGTTCTCAAACTCTTTTAGGTTGTTGATAACTTCTCAGGAAGGGTCTTTTTCATGTCTGACTTCTGTACAGCCTTTGACAACTCCTCCCTTCACCCACAACAGCCACTGGATATGGAAATATCTGATTTGGGTTACGATGAGCTTCTATCTTAAGTGAGATTTAAAAGTAGAGGAATTACAACATATATAACATTACAGTCTTGATTCCAAGCCTTTTGCTTCCTCTCTTCTCTGGATTCTTTGGAGCGTGTGAGGTTGGAGTCACATCTGTGTGACCAGAGGTGATGGAGAAGGGATGATCAGAGGGGGAGTTTTGTCACCTATTTCCCAAGAGGCTTAATTTCATTTTGCTGCAGCTGAGTGGCTTCTGTTCTTTCCATAATGATGGGCCAAACCTGTTGTTGTTTTTCTGCTCTACCAAAAAACTTGGAAGTATTTAAGATATTTTTTTTAAAGCAACTCAAACGTCACCTGGAGTGTATTTGTGTTAGCAGGGTGCCCTGAAGGTGCTGTGACTGAACTGGATGGTGGGAAATTTGTAAGGGAAGAAGCACTGGAATTGGTGGTGCCCTCTGAAACTGGTCTTTAATAATTTGAAATTATGTTATAATAAAATATGAAAGAGAAAGGGGTGAAAAAAAAATCTGTTTTTCCCTTTGTTTACTCTCCATTCTCCAGAACTAAGTGTATGAAAATTATACACTGAATAAGTGTATAATTACACTTGTTATTATAAGTGTAATTATTATTACACTTACATAATAAGTGTGATAATTACACTTATTACATAAGAAATGATGTAATTATTTCTTAATGAGAAATAATGGGCTTTTAAATTAAGAGCAAAATGTTTTACCTGGTTCCAGGTTGCAATAAAACGTCATGCTCATCACTGAGGTTTTATGGGTCACTTACACAGCTCAGAAAAGTGTGGTAACTAATTAAAGGTGTCACTTTGTGTGCTGTAATTGTCACTTCTTGCCATAGAGGGGCCAGGGAATGAGACAGAGTTTGTGTCCAGTTGGTTCTGGAATATCTGGTCCCCCCCTGGGTTTATCTGAACAGCTCTAACTTGGGAGATAAGGGATGACTGTGGGTGATTCCTGCTACTCCCCTTGGTTATCTCTGTGTGAGTTACATGACAGTCAAATTGATAAGGAAAAAAAAGGTGTTTTTTAGATAGTGCCTTTTAGTAAATCAAAAAAATAGCATAGCATTGTTACTGATGAGATGTTCTGTTCTGCTTTTAAAATGTAACTTGAAATTCAGATGCATTCTGGTTTCTGTTAGAGCTATGGAATACATTGTTTTAATTCTCTATGCTCAAAAGGTAGAAGCATTACTAAAGACAGTAGTATTTTGGAAGAAAATCAGCCCTTTAGTATCAGTTTGTAGAGTTCTTTTGGGCTGACAGGTAGCACTCAAAAATGTTTGCTGCATTTTTTTTTATCCCAGTTGTCACCTGACAACAGTGCAATGAAAAAATCAGAATTGCACTCAGATTCTAAAGCAACTGAAACTAAATATTATGAAAGATGAAAAAGCGATCAACAGACAAAACAAAGCCTATTTAGTAAAAGACATTCAGAATCTGTCAAAAATAACAGAACACCTCCTGTTGATGTTAAGCAAATGCAGGTTGTGGTTTCAGCTGTTATTTTGTAGGGCACGGATGCAGTTGGGTTGTTTTTTTGAGAAGAAATGAACTGACAATTCCACTTCAGTGGGAAGAAACAACAGATATGTGTAGGATCTCTCTTTTCATGCAGAATAACATGTTTTTGGGAAATGTACCACTAGTTTAGATGGAAAGAGACTCAGAAACACTGTCAGTCTGATCAGCTGCAGTGATTTCGTTGTTGGTTTTTATTAAATACACTTCATGAGCTCCTTCATGCTTCAGAGAGATGTAAAGCACAACATATTTACAGCTTCAGCCTTCTAATTGACTCTGATATTTTTTCCCCTCTGAGCGTTCATTAAAGGGAGATGATTTTGCAGTCGACACCTTATGATTTGTTATAATGCAAATAACATTTAGCACATCCTGGAGACCGTCGGAAGAATTCCCACAAGCTCCCTGGCAAATGTCATCTGACTCCTGAATTGAGTGAGGCACTGCCTTCCTTTTGCCTTCCTGCAATTTGTCATGCTTCATACTTGGCTAAATCTGCCAATTTTCATTGTCCTCACTGACAGCAGCTGTCACCGAGCCACTTGTGTCTTCAAAACTCTTGGTGGCAGCATCCTCCACGTTACGGGGCTGGAACACAACCCGAGCACTTGGAGACGTGCAGCCCTGAGACTTCTTGCTGGGTCATGCTCAGAAACGGCTCCACAGAATCCCTGGATTGCCCTGGGAGGGAAGGACACAGATGGATGTCCCAGAGTGGCCCCCAGGTCAGTGAAGTCGTGGTTATCCCTGAACTGCTTTGAAAGGCTAGTGTTGGCCCTGGTGGAATTAAACCCGTTGGAGAAGCTCCCACGGGTGAATCCAACCACTGAAAGGGTGCAGGGCAGGTAAATAACTTCCTTCTTTTGTTGGCTGCAGAGTTGAGCAGATCCTTTGCTTTGTGTGTTCTCATTTCTTGCTGGCTCATGACTGTAAATTCAAACTGCTGCTGAATTCTTCCCAAATTTACCAGACAATTAAGATACAAATGGAGGACAATTCCCACTTTTGAGAGCGGAGTTTGGAATAATTTTAGTCTGCCATGAGAGAAGTTCCACTTTTATAGTTAACCAGTCAATTGGGGAGGTTACTTTGTAGCTTTTCTTTATTTTTTTCTTATTTGGGGAAATTAGGGAATTCCCCTGGAATTGCAACCTCTCACTGAGTTTGTACCTGATATAGTAGATACAGATACATTGAAATTCAATACCAATTTGTCAAACCTACACCTATCCTTGTAAAGACTTGGATAAGTTATTGCCATCTTCCTGGTCTGCTGGTAGGTGGGATAACTCCACAAAAGGTTCTGGTTCCTCAAAGCTCTCTCATTCAGAATTTTCAAAATAATTCAAAAGGTTGATGATTCTGGTCATTAATTTCATCTCACACAAGAATATTTGACTTAGTAATTGAGAGGAGTAATTCCAGTTTGAGGCATATTTCAAATAATCATTATTTATTATTATTATTATTATTTCTGTTTACAGTCATTTTATCAATTGGATAATTTTCACTTAAATACTTCAATTCTAAGTAAAAGGGATGAATCCAGAAGACACTGGAAAATCATTTGTGCATATTTTAGAATGAAAAAATATTTCTAAACTTTATGATATTTAATACTGCAAGTAAGAAAAGAGAGGCCCATGAAATCTATTAAGCTAAAAAAAAAACAGCATTGAGGATTAACTTAAAATAATGTTTATTGAGATGGATAAAATCACATTTATTATTTGAGATGGATAAAATCATGTTTGTTATTTGAAAGGGGTAAATAAATTACTGCTGGTTTGACCTGCTTAAACTTCAATATTCAGCTTCAAAGAGGAGGATGATGGTTCAAGTGCTGCATTGGATATTTGGGATGCTGTAACTGATGCAGTAAAAGCAACAGAATCTGTCTGACAGCTGGTCAGGAGCTGGTGAGGGTTCAGTGACAGCATCAAATCTCTACTGGTAAAATTTCTTCTTGCACAGGTGCTTCAGGTCTTCTCTCCTAAGAAAACTGTGGTAGATCTTGGCAGCTCTACAGTGCCATTAGCAGCTTGTGATCTTTTAAACCTGCATTTCCATGGGTGTTTTTAAGGAAGAGGAAGGAAAGGAGGGGGTTGGGTAGGACAGTGGGTTACTGGGTTTATGACCCTGGGAGTTCTTGTCCTCCATGGCTGGTCGGGGTTACTCCTGGAAGGGTTTTGTTCTGTCTGACCATGCACTGAGCTCATGTTCAGGGATTTTAAAAAACCCTACTAAACTGAGTGCAGTCAGCATCAGTGAACCCCACCAGCCCTGGGGCTGTGAGCTCAGTGAGCTGGGAGTGCTGCAGGGCAGGGTTTGGGTTGCACTAGTTTGGGGTGAGGAGTTTAGAGCTGATGGGCTCGAGGTGCTCTGGGCTGTAGGTGCAATTCCACCCTCAGGCAATTGGGCTTGTTCAACTTTCTTTTCTGCTGAAAGCCATTTGGAGGATATCTCTTTGCTGGTGTAGCTGTGGAGGGTGGAGTGGTCACCTGAAGTGGTCAGACAGGGTCCTGCAAAGGGTTGGCCTTATCCACCAGTGTTTAATGAGTTATGGTTGTCACTGGGGAGAGAAGGTAATTTTGCTCAGCTAGGTTGGTGCAGAAGTTTCCATAATAGGCAGCCTGTAACTAAATTTGGAGTTGTCAACATGGAAGTTTTCTACTAATTTTGGGTCCAGTCTCTAACCTGGTAACACTTATAGAGTAGTTTAACAGTGGGTCTTACTTTGATTAGGTCTCAGCAACAGAGCTGATCTACAGCCTGGCCTGGTGGAAGGTGTCCCTGCCCATTGCAAGGGGGCTGGAATTAGATGATTTTTAGTATCCCTTCCAACCCAAACCATTCTATGATTCTATAATTCTACAATTACTACCTCTCTACTAATACTTTTGCAGTGCTTTCTGGCTGTGGTGTCTGGAGGACACTCCTTGCTTGTCCACACAGACATGGCCCCATTTCTGTGGCTGCGACCTGAGTTAACTTTTAGCTGATTTCCCACATTTAGCTTTGCTCAGAGGTTCTGTATGAGCTGCTGCCTCGTTGCTTTTCTGCTTTGCTTTCAGGCAGGTTTTGAGCTCTGCTGTTGAAACCTGTTACAAGCACCTGAGACAGCAAATTCAGCAGTGCCCAGGTGCTCCCACCCACGCTGGAGTGGGTTGTAGGAGTCATTTCCTAAAGTGATCAGAGAGATGCACCTGGCAATAAATTGAGCTGTCTTATAGCTGATTTTTGGGTAAGGGCAGAACCCACCATCACTGGAAATGGTCTTTGTTATTTGTTTTCTTGTTCACAGCAGCCTCACAGTGTTTTATCTGTAAACAATGCGTGTTATCTGCAGATAGTGTGGGTTTCTCTCACTCAGAAAAATATCATTAGCTCATGCTACAGCAGGCTAGGCTTTTGTTTCTTGATACTTCTAGTTTATCAGCCAAAACTGAGGATTTGTGTGCATAATCCAATGGATCACACGAAGGCCAGACTCAAAGTTACCCCAAATCACCACATATCCTGTGTAGCCTTCCCTTGCTGCTGTTAAAAGGAGAAGTAATTCCTTCCTCTCCTTGAGGCCTGAGGTAAGAAGTTCCTGTCACCTTGGGATCTGTGTCCTGCTGAGCATCCCAGAGTATTCTAATCTCTCTATTTAGCTCTTCTTTCATATGCATGTATGAAAGAGCTTTGCACAGATGGATAACAGTTTCTATCCACATTTCTCAGTGGTTTAGTGTAGTTACATCAGGAGGAGTAATTATTTCTATCAGCAAGATTGTGACAGCCACCACATATTATGGAAATTTCCTTCATCGAAACTTTAACATTTTTTTTTGCCTTTTGTTTGATTCTCACAGCAACACAAAGAATCGTTCAGAAATATAATTGCAATCTCTAAGAGGAATATAAGCAGCCTGGCTATGAAGCTGAATCCTGTTAGAGTGCCGGGAATAGAGCCACCTATGAGAGAAAATGAGCAGAGAGAACATCACAGCTTGAGCAGTTGTCACTTGTCAGGAGAGGGGAATGTTTGCTGAGCCACCACTGACCCACCACCCTGGGGAAGAGTCAGTTTGACAGTGATGGCTTGTAGCTGCCAGGGTAGGAAAACTCACGAGGTGGCTCTTCAACAGCAACAATTCCTTCATTATCCAGCACGTGGGGAGCGGTTCCACTGCTCAGCTGCTTCTGTCTGAGCCACTTCACCTCGATGGGATGGGGGTAACCAGTTGTGCCCGGGGTTAATGCACTTAAACTCTCAGGAAAGACCCTGAACGACCTTTCCTAAACCCAGGGGTTTGACTTGTAAAACATCTGTGCTTGGCTGCCAAACAACAACCCTGGCTGCTTCCAAGGAATGGAAATGGGATATTGAGACAGTTGGAATGTTTGCAACAAAGTCTGGGTAGAACTCCAGCTGCTTAATGAATGCATTAATTCACAGCACAGGTCTTTTAATGCCTCATCCTTTCTCACTGATCACATATATTACATGCTCAGATATTGGAATATTATCCTTTTTTGGCTCTGTATAGATGAAATCTGCAGTAACATGTGATAACTGCTTTCAGAAAATATTACTAATATTTCATATTTCTATATCTAGTGATAGACTAGTCTAGTTTTTTTGTTACCTGAACCTCATAAATGTCTTGTGAGAATCCTAATTAGAGTTTTCCTGGACAGACACACACAAGTTCATTTTTGAGTCCTGGTCTTCACATGTGCTTTGTAAACCTAAAGCTTTCATATTGACTAACCCTCAGAATTCATGGCAGTGTTTCTCTCACCTCTGCATTGTGGAATCTAAAAGTTATATAAGAGGTTTTTATGAAGATTAGATAAGTGTAAACCTGCAGCACTGTGGGATAGAAAAATGTGTGTGTTCATATTCCAAAATTGCTGCAGTACAGAAATATTAGCCCAAGATAACCCAGAAATAAATGTAGATCATCTTAAATACAATTGACAGCCTTGCATTTAAACCCAAAGCATATTTAAATTGGAAAAGAGAAATGTAACCTTCTGACACTGGAAACTGGGATGATTATCTTTTATTAGTATATAATTGTAGTGCATGAGCACAGAGATATTACCTGGAACTAATTGCTGGTTAAAACTAGGTGTGATTTGTGGAATGCTTTCATATCTGCAAATTTAAAATAATTGGCTTATCTATAAAAATATACATTTGCCTATGGAGTGTAATAGACCTGAAAGGTTTAATTCTTAATTTTAGTAACTACTACTTAAACATTATTTAAACATTGTCAGATATTTTCTTCCTAAATCCTGAATGCACCATCAAATCCTTAATGTGGAACGTGCTGGAAGGGTGACCTCTGTGTTTGTGTCCAGGTAAAGTATAACAAGAAGGTTCTAAATTAATAGATTCCTTGCTTCTTTTGATCCTCCTGGAGTAATTTAGGCAGTGAGATACAGATGGTGAGGAATATTTCTACTACATTTCGTGTTTCCACCACTCTCTTTGAGAACTCTCTAATGCCAAGATGGAAGGGGTGAATTTTCCCCTCCCTAGGCACAGAGTGGGCATTTCAACCCTGGTAATCAATGGAGAATTTCACAATAAAGGGCAGTTCATGTGCTGCTGTCCCAAGCTAATCCCAGCTGCTGCTATTTCTGGTGGAATTGGTTCATGCTGCCTGTTTTTGGGGTGGTTGTGGGGATGTGCTGTAAGTGGGAAAGGTGGGAAAATCTACTGTGAGAGGCAGAGAGGTCTCACAGCAGCTCGTAGAGTTGTGGGTCATGGTAAGGGAATTTGGGACCATTGGGCAGAGATGGTGTTACAGGGTTAAAACACACATGTTATGTGTGATCATCACACCTGTATGATAATCACACATCATGTACCCCAAGAAGCAAGACCAGAGATTCAGGGATTGTAGGGAGAGGCAGTAATTTTTAATTAGAATTGAAGGATTGAAAAAGTGATGAGCTTTTGAGCTTCCTGTTCTTTGAGCTGATCCTAAGAGGTGATTTATTCTTCTCTATCAACATCAGTTTTTCTAGAAAGACAACATGTGTTCAAGTGTGGTATCAGTGCTTTCCCTACCAGCACTTTTTATTCCAGCAAGTCATTACAGTCCAATAAATTGGGAGAACAGGGAAATTCAGGCAGAAAGGACTGGTAAGTCGATAAGAGGTAGCATTTATTGTTCCACTGATTTAATGCAAAAACCTTATGAATAACCTCAGTTATGAATATATCCTGAGCAGAACTTTGTCTCATCTCACACAGTTTGTATTTAAAGAGCTGGCAGGACTATGGTGCTGCTGCTCAGAAAGTAGGAAACTCCCACTGTGCAGAAGTGGAAAATACCTGTTATTGTGCTGATGGAGCTGTCAGGGGACTCCGGCTGGAAAAAATAGCTCCAAGCTCGGGATCAGGGATGTTCTGCTGACATAAGCTGGAGGAAAACAGTTGTGAATTCAGGCTCAGAAATGTAATAGAAAATCCTGGGGGTTGTAGGAGAGGTTTGCTTTCAGGTAAGCATTTAATATTTCATACACTGGCTTTTAGTACTGGTGTCACCACTAATAAAAGTATCAGGAAAGTTTTGCTGGGGAATTCTGCTTGTGTCTGCTTTCTTCTTGGAACCTATTGAACATTTAATCATTTCTTATAGAACTTGCTTGCCTTTGACAGCTGCTCTTCCACCAGAACAAGCTTCAGCCGCTCAGGACTGAGAGGTTCAGACCTGTCAAAAAGCAATGATATAGACTTGAATCTCTTTTGGGTAAGGAATTGAATATAGATGTTCTTGTGCCTCTGACTGACCTAACTATTGAGCAGTCAAATAACTGGAAGTGATATTTGCTCCCCCAGCTTTTTATATTTTTTTTGCTAGCTGAGGGAAAAAATCCTTTTTTATTAGGATGTTATGAGGTGATTTTGCTACGGAACTTGAAGCATAAAGTGAGGAAATTCTGGTGTTTGGTTTTTGTTAGGTTTGATTTTTATTTTTTTTTTTAATTTTTTTTAATTTATTTTTAAAACCTGCATCCTTTCATGAATTTATCCAAGTGGCACCAAGAATTCAGTGTATTTAAAAAAACAGCCCTTTGAAGTATTAGTATCGTTAAAAGTCAATTTTAAAATTAAGGCAACTTCTTCTGAAAAACTTACCCTGGGAGAAGTGTCAGGAAAAATTAAGCTTTGCAGACAAAGTGTGCTGAGATGCACAGTCATTTTGGGAAGCACTTTCCTTTGGTAGCACAGAAAATGCAGACATGGAGATAGGAGTTGATTGCTTTTCACTGGGGAATAAAGTTTAGCTTTTAATATTCCTTGGTAGTTGCTGGCTTCACTAAAGATTTTTAGTGAGCAAATGCAGCTAACAGTTCTTTGATTCTCAGTTAAGTGGGAGTTATTAAAACAGTTGTCCTGAAGTTTTTGTGCGAAACAAAAGATGTAAATAATTGAGGTTTTATATATGTTAGGAGTAGTAAGTGTAGGAAAATATGCTGTCTTAATAATACGCTTAACAAGGGAAGGCAATAAATCATTTCTAATTACTGGTCTTGACAATTATATGTTTCCTCATTCTAATCTTTCAAATTGAATCCTGAGCTGAGACTTCTTTGTAAACGAGATTTGCTTTTCTTCTCCTTCCGTTCTGTGGGATGTGGCACTGCAGAAATTCGTGTGTGTCCATCAAACCCCTTCCCTGCCTTTTGGACCAAGATCAACATTTTGCTGAAAAAGATGGAGGACTTTCCACAACCATCTGGAATATTGCTGTCATATGGCTGCTTCAGATCTTCCAGGGGAAAAACAGGGACAAAATGGATTCCCAGTCTGGCCAGTCTACTGAGTTAAATGTTGATTACTTTTGTGAGTCTGTTCCATTTAAAGTCTGTCATTCAGCTCCCATATTTAAAAAGGAGGATTGTTGAAAAGTTAAATCTTTGAGGATGGTGTAGGAAAACCTGAGGTAGGTTTGCTGGAAGATGCATCTCCTCCCATCATTTTAGGGAAGCACCTGGTACACAAAGCTAAATAAAGAATAATAACTAATTTTCCTGAAACTTAAATTATATCTTTTATTTTTACCTGGCCCTTGAGGTTGGTGAACAAGGAATGGAGGGGAGCTCAAGATCTCTGTCTTGTTCCTTCCAGTGTGTGCTCCACAATGCTCACCTTGATGATGGAATGCACTGGGTAGGAGGGATGAAAATGTTCTGTAATTGAGCATATCAGGAGACTGTGTGGCTAAGAATTAGGATACACAGCCAAAATCATAGAATCATAGGATAGTTTTGGTTGGAAAGGACCTTAAAGATCATCTCCTTCCACCCCTCTTCCATGGGCAAGGACCCCTTCCATTAGTCCAGGTTGCTCCAAGCCCTGTCCAACCTGGCCTTGGACACTTCCAGGGATGGGGCAGCCACAGCTTCTCTGGGCAACCTGTGCCAGGTCTCATTGCCCTCACAGGGAACAATTTATTCCTAAAATCCCATCTAACCTTACTCTCTGTCAGTGGGAAGCCATTCCCCCTTGTCCTGGCACTCCAGGCTCTTGTAAACAGTCTCTCTCCCTCTTTCTTGTAGCGCCTTGAGGTACTGGGAGGCCACAATCAGGTTATCCCAAATCTTTTTTTCTCCAGGCTGAACAATCTCAGCTCTCCTAGCCTTTCCTCCCAGCAGAGCTTCTCCATCCCTCTGATCATCTTGGTGCCTCCTCTGGACTCGCTCCAGCAGCTCCAAGTCCTTCCTGTGCTGGTGATCCCAGAGCTGGAGGCAGCTCTGCAGGGGAGGGTCTCACCTGAGCAGGGCAGAGGGGTAGAATCACTTCCCTCCAAATCCAATTGGTCTTTTGATTTGGCTTCTTGTCCAAATCTGTGTCACTTAAGCAGAGTACACTGACTAAAAAAAAAAAAGGAGAAAGCCCCATATCTTTCATGCAGTGCTGTGCCGAGGAACAGTATTTCTGAGTCACTTTGCTTCTCTGAGGGCTGCTGATTATGTGCTTATGCCCAGGAGTTTACATAAAAGTATGCTTTGGTTTTAGGGGTCTGCAATGTGATACCTTTACATCTCTCTAAATTGTTTACTGCTAAATTGGCAGAAAGTTTAGCCTAGGAGCACGAGAATTACAACAGCAAACAAAAACCCTGTTTTTGCAACCCTGACATAAGTAGTCATTGCAATGAAATATTTTTTTATATATTTTTTTTAGATTCTTTGGAGTGATTTTAGTTCCAGCAAGAACAGCAAAGCAGCAGCAGTTAGATGAGAGCTTTCTCCCTGCAGCAACAAGGGAAACATGCTCAATCTGTCCTGGTCCTGAGGAGCTCCACTTGGACCATGAGCTGGTTCCACATGAGCTGTTGTGTGGCCCTCAGAGTGGTAACAACTTCTGGTTTTAATTATGTGTTTTAAACGGCTGGGTTGTTCCCTGCACCTGCTCTCTTTGACAGCTGTGGGCTTAGACAGCCCATTGTCAGTCTGTTCTCCCAAAATGGGGGCCTTTACTTACCCATGACTGCTGATGGCTGTGTTTGTGACTGGAGGGTGGTCTGGTGCTATGAGAACTCAGTTGCCATCACTGCTGCATTGAACTCAGGAAAATGAGTCTGGGAAACCCATCCCAGCTGCACTACAGTTCCCTGGAGCTGGACTCTGGGCATGACAACCCCATCTGCATTTGCTACAGCACCACAGGGTTGGACCAGATGAGCTTTAAAGGTCCCTTCCAACCCAAACTGTTCTGTGATTCCATGCCATGTATTCCTTTAAAAGATGATTCTTCTTGGGTTAATGCAGTGACCAGGCTCTGTTGTGTTGTTGAAGGGGATGAAGTTTGGTGCTTGGTCCCTGTTCCTCTCAGCTGGCAGGAGGTGGAAGCACTGGAGAGGAGCTCACCAGGAGCCCGGGGGAAGAGCTGCTCGCTCCTGGTTGATGATTCCTCTGGCCAGCCCTCAGCATGGCACTGATGAGCTCTGCAGGAGCTGTCTCCAGCCCTCCCCAGATGTGGAGATGGTTCTTGTGTCCGGCCTTGAGGGAAGGAAAAAGTAAAGAGTGGAAAATTAAAATGTCATGCAGGGTAATTGGTCGTGAACTATGTTTAATTTAATTTTTTCTTTTTAATTTAGAGTCTAAGGTAGAACAAGAGGAAGAAGGTAAGCAAATAACAATGCCTCATGACTTGGAGGTGATTTAGGGAATATACTTTACAAACTGGGAAATTACAGCTAGAATACAGATTGATCTATTTATTTTCTGGGATAGATTATGTTTATCTGTGGTGTAGTGGCTTAATATATATTAAAATCAGATGTTTGGGAGTTTTCTTTTATTGATCTCACCTAATTTATTTTTTTAAATCAGGGATGGGATCGAGTTTCTGGGGAAAAATGATAATGAGAAGGTTTTTCTAAAGAGATTTAAAGAATCTTGAGAGAGGAGGGAGAAGCTGGGAACCATCACTTGTGCTTTGTTAGGGTAATCAGAAATATTTCAGTGAAGGTTTTGCAAAGCTTTTAAAAAATCTCTTTCCCTTTCATATTTAAGAGAACTATTATGCACATCTTCAGCTCTGACTGTGTTCACACAACGGGCTTAATGCAGCTCAGAAAAGTGCTGGAAGAATCTGCAGCAACATTTCTGAAGTATTTTGTCACTGACGTGGTGCAAGTCCCCAACCATAAACCAATATACCAGTAACATATATGTATATACACCAATAAACCCTGTAAAATCAGTTGAATTATTTGCTATTTTCCTTCCAAACTAGTGGGATTAAATATCTTTTAACAAGCTAATTTTAATGTAGGAGATAAACCCTATAGCATGGGTGGGTATAGATAGTGTGAGAATGTAGGAAATAGGTTGTGAAAAGTCAGTGGTCCTGACAGGACTCAAGTAAAAACTTGAGGGCAGTGAAATTCTGTAGGACCATGGTAGCAAAAAGTTTTCCTACCATGAGAAATCTTGAGGTAAAACTATATTGAAAGAAAACTCTCGAGGTAACTGTTGTCTGGAGTCAGAGACACTTTCCTCTTAGAATGAAAACACATAAAACTTCCTGCATATGGATGTACCACAGTGGAAAAGAAAGCATCTTACTGACAAACTTTTTTTGACTGAGCAGCTGGAATTCTCCCAGGTTATCCTGTTCCCTGTGCACAGTCTCAGGAAGGTGGAACAATTTGTAGCTCCTGTCTGTACCTGTGCAGCTCCAGGCAAAATGCTTCTGGTGCTCCCCTGGGGCAGAACTGCTCCATGTGCTGCCCAAATGGCCCATAAATTATTTGTTCACCTACTTTGAATATTTACAAGTTCAGCAAATGAGACCCTGCACAAAACTGATGGCATTGAGTTAGTTCATAGAACCCAATAGTTTCATCCTGTGATTGTCTCAACGTTTCACCCTCAAATTATCTTAACTATAATTTAAAAAATTGTCTTGATGGGGGGGAAATGACAAACAAAATCCTTGCAGAAATATGTCAGTAAAGTTCTCCCTAAAAGACTCATCAGAGCACAACTCAAGAAATTAAAAATTGTTTTAGTTTCCTTTTTTTAATCAGGGCAAGTTATGTGCTAGGACTTGCAAATCTAAAACCAAATTAAGCAAGTCACAGGAGTAAGAAAGAGCAATGTAAAATTGCTGTCAGCACAAAATACGAGTTACTCATAAATCTCTAGGACTCCTTAAAAAAATTGTAATGAGAAAATATAATCAACTGAGGTATCAACTTCATATTGCACCAGGTACATTGATTGGGTTTTTGTTTCAAGTGATATTTAGTACTGATTAGAATAGAACAGATAGAACTTGATGTATTAACTAGATCCATTCTGTTTAGTGTCTTGCAACCTTGCATTTAGCAGAACAGTTTCACCACAAGTGGTATTTTAACTCTGGCTGTTTCACACTTTAATTGAAGTCTAAATTTTCTAACAAAGCTGTCATTGTAGAAAGTTCACTGTAGTGCACTTCCAGGATGTGAATTGCAGTATTCTGGGGGTGCCAGCTTGAGGGAGAATGATAAAATTAATGTCAAAAATCTTGGTTTATTACTGTGAAGATGGAGAAGGATTCAGAAATAAAGCAGATTTCATAAACTGGCCTAAATAATATAGTAATTTCATGGGAAAAGGAGGTTCCTCCAGACTGATTTGTTGGCCTTTTAGGTAGAACTGGATAAAGAAGGAGATTTGGTACTGAAGTGGTATAAGTTGACATGACTGGCCTTTGGAGCAGAGGATATAATGGATTTCAGATCTCTGAGCTGTCAACTACATCACGGAATCTTTAGAAGGTGACCAGTTCCTTATCCAAATCCATCCTAAAGACTTCATCTTCTCTTGATAAGTATTGTATTGAGATTAGGATTCCTTTTCTGGTGTGTCCAAGTGTGTTTCATTTATGACTAAGTTTGTTTGATAGTTAATGGAAAATTCAGTCCACACAGGTGTCTCCTTAATAGTCCAAATACTTGATTTAAGAATTCTGGTAACATACAAATTAAAAGTTTCCTAGGTCTGGAGGGAGACAAGCTGTTCTTTTCTTTTAATGCCTTGGCTTCATGTCTGCTCTTTTGTGTATTTTCTGCTCACTGTTACACTTTTAATGAGCATAACGTTGTATATCTCAGCCCCAAATTTCCTCAACTAGATGGTGTTGCCTGCTCAACACCACATCATTTCCAATGATCTTCTTCTTCAAGAGAAAAGGAAGCATCATTTGATATTGCATTTGAACTCAGACTTTAAAATAGAGCTCAGGAGACTCTTATCTGAGTAAAGAGCTGATATAATCAGAGAGCAAAAAGGATTTACCCTCATTACCTGTTATTCTTTCCCTCTTTTCTTCTATCTCTGCTTAAGTTGGTATCATTAATGAGAAAGAGAAGCTTCTGTAATCTCCATTTTTCTCATGGGGAGGACACAGTGGGAGCTTTCAAGAATTTAGAATTGTGTTATTGCAAGGGATGATAACAGCCAGTGGCAAACGTGGGATGCTGGCACAGAGGCACAGAGTGTTACCACGTCTCTGCAGGGTGAGGTGGGTTGTTCTGCAACCACTTGACTGGTGCTACAAGTGTTTGACAGAGGGAATGGTGATGGTTTTATTATAACCTGTCCCATGTAACATGTCAGCTGTGTAATGCTGGTGCATGGCCTTGTGCACTCCCTTTCTGATGGAAATCAATTCTAAAATTTCCTCCCGAAATTTAAAGATATTTTGATGACCTGTCGTGGTGTGTTTGAAAAACTCTAGAACTTGTTTGAGATTGGTAGTGTTTGGGTATAAAGGGAAGAAAGCCCCAAGTGTTGGACTAAGCAACACTGAAACCCATTGTCTTAAAGAAATTATATTTTTAGGTCAAAAGTCTATTATCCTAGTGTGGCTTCTAGTTATAGCTGAATCTTGCATGTAAACTGCATCCACATCCATCTGTGTAGAGTTGCTGTGGAGCATCCTGTGTTACTCCTGTGCCCAGATTTGCCTTTGTAGTAAATCTGCTCTTTTGCAAGTTAATGTAACTACAGACTTTTAAACACTGTAATTTCATTATTACCATTAGACTAATGAACCATAACTTCAAATTATACTTTTTGCAAATGAGAACTTTCCTTTCCAGTGGCACTCACCTCTCCTTCCTCACCAAAGCAATTACACTGGGTTATACTTCATCTGGATATCCACACAATTAATTCCAAAGGCAGCTGCAAAAGTCATTGTCTTGTGCCAGAGCAATCTATAAAGTGCAGCTCCACTGTATATATTAACTCTGCTCTTTTCTGCAGCAGTACCAGCTCTATCAGCCTCTTTCCTTTGGGTTTCTCTGCTTAAAGCTTCTCAAAACTGTAAAGTATAGAGAAGTGCTCACTAATTGGGTGTATGGGAAATGGAGAAGAAACTTATTAATATTGAGGGCTTATTTGTGGATGTTGAGAAAGAAAACAAACCTTTGTAGCTGGAGTTCACTGAATATTATTGTGATTTGTATGTGGCTTGGACTCACATAAAAAGGACAGTCTGGGTCATGTCTATGGAAATTTAATGGGATTTGAGAACAAGACTCTTCTCTCTTATGATTAGAACTTTTTCTAGAAAGATTTTACTGATTTATCCCCTCTACAGATAACTTGGGGTTTCTTGAAAAAAGGGACGTTCCTTATAGCCTGTGATCAACCCCATTTGGCCTGGCCTTGGTTTCTGTGTTAATCAGTGTTACAATGTGATCATAAGTTCCTTAGTCTTACTTTGAAGAGCATTGAAGTCCATAAGATCCTGGATCAGTACCTTATTAAAAACAGTAAAATGGTTCAAATTCTGCCATTTGTGGTAGTGGTACCTCATTGTTCCTTATTGCTTTTATTACCAGATATTTATTTTCATAAGAGAAATAAGAAATACTTCTCAGTGGAGTCACTCCTGCAATGCTGTGCTCTGTTTTTTCTCTTTTAACCACCTACCATCGCTCTAAAAGATGGAAATATATTCATCCAGTGTACCTGTGCACAGCTCCAGAGATTTTAAGAGTATCTCGTCTAACAAAAATTTATGAGAGAGAAAACTCCTTTTGTTTGCATTGTTTAAGGCCAGAAGAGAGTCTGTAGCCTGACCTTCTGTAAATGTCAAACCTCCTGAATTGTTCTTTGCTTCTCACAGAAAACAGTCAGTCATTCCTGTGACTGCCAGAACTGCTATGACTTCTGATGGATTGTCCCAATAGTTCATTTGTTTATTTGTATTCACTTCCAGGCTAATTTGCCATTCTCAGCCTCCATCTAATTTTCCTATTGGGTGACAAAATTGTGTTGTTAGTGTTTTGTTCTCAAAATTCACGTAGTGTTCTCTGCAGATGCCTTTGTACAGATAGTAGGACCGTAGTGAATCATAGTCACAGAATGTTTTGGGTATAAAGGGACCTTAAAGCTCATCTTGTTCCACCCCGTGCCATGGACAGGGACACCTTCCACTAGCCCAGGTTGCTCAGAGTTCTATCCAACATGACCTTGGACACTCTCAGGGATGGGGCAGCCACAGCTTCCCTGGGCAACCTGTGCCAGGACCTCACCTCCCTCACAGGGAAGAACTTCTTCCCAATATCCAATCTAACCCTCCCTCTGTCATTGTGAAGCCATTCCCTGTGTCCTGTTGCTCTATGCCCTTGTGAAAAGTCCCTCTCCAGCCTTCTTGTGGCTTCTGGAAGGCTCTAAAGTGGCAGATATTCACATACTGCAACCTTTTCAGAACCTTGAAAACGAGTCCACACAGTTGACGCGTGTTAAACAACGACATTATTGCAACAAACCCAATTTGTGATCATGCAGATCGGAACATAGAGCTGGACACGATTAATCCTTCCAACAAACTCATGACAAGCAGATTAAAAAAATGTACAGCCTGATTCTGGACCGTGTCTTTCCATTTCCTCAGTGCTGTGAACACCGCGGTGCCAGCGGGGCCCACCGAGGCCGCAGCGTCTGCTGCACCCCCTGTGCCATCCAGTCCCTTCCCAGAGCTGCAGGAGTGCTGGAATCCTGGCTCCACTCCCTGCTGAGCAGTCTGTAGCTCCAACAGCAGGGCACACTGCTGAAAGATGGAGCAGCAGAGAGAACAATATGGAAAACGCCTGTGGACGGGTCGTTCTCTCCGAGGGCACTCATGAAATCCTCGGGAATGTTCACCCGGTCAGGCTGCACCACTGATTTAACCATCCACAAACCATCATTAGGTAACACGAGTTGACAGGCAGTACATTTCTATAAGCTCACTGCACATCTCAGATGCCTTTTGAGATAATTACGCTTTCAGATTCCTCTCTCTTTCTGCTCCGGGCCCATAGATTCAGAATCGATCTGACTTCCAGCGGTTCCTTACCTCTGCCAGGTGTAATTATATTTCCATTCTCTTCAAACAAAAGAAAATCCCAAATTATCTAATGTTTCTCTTTTTTTTTTTTTTTTTTTTGGTGTCAAAATCAAACTGGTTTATGTGGCAACGAAAGAATCTTGAAAGCCACTGCAGGAATCTGTGACATCCAAGGGGTAGAACAGGAAAGGAAGTTAAATATGACTGGAATTATGCATTTCCCAGGCCTTCAATATAAAGATGTGTTTCCAAGGAGGAATGCTGCTGGCATACAACCCAACTCATGCATTTATTATTATTTTTATATAGAGAGAACCCTTCATTGAGAGCATTGTATAATGTTTTATAGCAAGTGTGAATTACAAGCTGTGAATAGTGGCTTGACTGCTGCATTATAGGAGCTGGAATTTAGGGAAGGCATAAAAAAGGGGAAAAGGGCCAGCAATGTAGCAGCTCAGCTAGGGGTAAATCCCGTCCTGGTAGAGTCAGGCTGTGATCTGTGCTGGCAGTATTCCACTTGGGATGGAAGATCTGGGAGAGAAACAAGAATTTGGAGTCTCGGAGATCCTCTGCTTTCAGCCAACTAAGCCACAAGTGAGGTAAGAGTGGAGGGAATGTGTGGATTCAGAAGCAGGAGTGGAGCAAAGTGCTGTAACTCCAGGGAATGGATTCATAATAACAAGTTCTAGATTAACTTGTTACTTTATAGGGTGCTGGGTGTGGTGTTATCACTGTTCCAGATCTGTAGCTTTTTCAGTACCAAGAAGAGGAAATGTCTCATATTTTTGTCTGCCTTTTTAATTATGTAATTATTTTTGCTGCGAAGACTAAGAATTAATGTAACTAATAGAAAAACCAGACAGCAAGTAAAGCTTTGCTTTCTTAGTTAACTGGATTTTTATAGGGCACAAACTTTGAAAGCAAATAGTTTATTTTCTTAAGCAAATTTGAATAGCTAACAAGCATAAAAGAGCATTTAGATGATTATTTGGAGTCATATTTATCAGAGAGCAGTTTCCATTTAATATTTGGACAGGCAGGGTAAGCAGAGCAAAGGTCTGAACAAGGGCTCGGGAAAACAGAGGCCCCATCGATGTTTGCAACACAAATGCTGGAAGGGACAATCTGTTTTAGTTATGCTTTTGAGCACACTTTAAATGTAATGTTAGTGCACAGTAAAAATGAATGTCATGTTTTCCAAATGCATCTGCTGAATTTGAGTTTCCAGACCAGATGGCTTTATATTATGTTAAAACTCACCACACAGTACGTGAGCACTCGCTGGAGCTGCTCAAAGTGACCTTGCATTTTTTTTCTGCATGAGCACAAAACATGACATTTATTAATTCTGACATGCAAAAACGTTGCTCTTTCCAGCCTGTTGTCGTTTTCTGTTTTACCTGGCTTTCGGGGTTAGTTGTTTTTTATGGTCAGAGGCGTTGTGGTGTTTCTAATTTCGAGATTGATTCAGGTACAAGCTCTGCCCAAATTGCACATAAATCTTGTTCAATACACACGACGTTTATGTTGCTAAATACTGTGCATAAATCACACCCGGGCAGCTGAATTCTGAATTGTTGAGTCTGCAGCTGGCAGATATTCATACTTTAATCTCTCATTCATCCCTGAGCCTCCTCTGCCCTCGCACTGTGTCATTGCATCCGTGGAAGTTCTGACCCAAGGCACGGCCACACTGACATTAAACCAGTGCTGCTGGGTGGGAGTCAGCTGGTGTCCCTGCAGCTCTAAGGGCTTGACCTCAGCTTTTATGTCTGCCAAGGCTCTGTGAAGAGAGAGCAGTGCCTAAAATTAGACTGTGAGTAAAGCCTGGGCTCCACCTTACGAGTGAAACCTTGATGAAAAATGAAATGTCACCGTGTCACTGATATTCGTATGATTTGTGCTGCTTCCTCCAAGAAAAATTCTGGGGCTATGAAAAGTCTGTGCAAAATGCTCCCTTTTTCAATGTTTCTTCCTGTTTATCTGCTTTAGAATGGCAAGTGACTGTTCAAACTGCGATTGGGCCAATTATACATTTAATTTCACCATCCTGCCCTCAGAAATTTGGCCCTTCTTTAAGAGCAGGGTGAAGTTATAACCAGGAGAACCTGCCAGGGGCAAGGGATGCCTCTGAGCTCATGGGATCTTGGGGTTGGATGTCTTTGCATCCCTGTTGGCTGCCAGGTGCTGATAACAATTCATTTTACCTGACCTTTGGGCAGTAAATACACTGTGCAGGACAGAAGTGCTGTTCTGGCTGGTTTCTCTTTGATTCTTCTATTCCTGGGACCGCATTTCCCACCTGCAGGTCATGCAGACTTGGTGATTGTGTTAACCTGGATTTAATTGGCCTGGATGTTTATGAATCTGAATTTTTTTATGGTTTCCATCCTCTTTCTATCTCAGTTATCAATAATTGTTGGTGTGTTATTCCTCACAGCATTTCTGAAAGGTGGAACAAATCTGTAATACTTTTTATTGAGGCTGGAGACATAAAAGAACCTCACTTGCCACCGAGTGCACAGGAATCCATTGGGGATGGAATACCCAAAATCTGGGATAGTTTCTTAATCACTGAATCAACTATTTTCCTTCTTGCAGCAAGCTGTTATTTCTTATATGAATATAATGTGTATAAACATTGTCAATTTTAATATTATTTATTTGGTGTGACCTAAAACTTATTCTCTTATTCTTTTTCAAGTGTTTTCAACTAAGTCAGTTTACTCACAATTTAAACACTTGGATAACATTAGAGCTACTGAAATTATTCTCTTAGCTTAAAAATATATATTTTAGAAAAATAATGTCAGAAAAAATGAGGAATACCTGTATACAGTGACTCATTAAATGTTGTTTTGTGTCTCTGCACAGCAGATTTCATTAAAGTTTTGGACCTAAATATTTAGTTTCCTGAATGTCCTTTTGAAAGTCCCTGAATTAGTGTCTGTCTCACTTATGTCTCATCTCTTCCTGACACAAAGCACAGGGGAAGGAGAGACGAAGGTGGTGGGGACTGGCTGGTTTCTGGTTGTGTTTCATAGAAGTCAATCTCATTTGATACCTTTTAACACCTTTTGGCCAGGAACTTTTGTGTTAATTCTGGCAGAAACTTGTCTTTTTAATTTTTCTCAGGTCCCTTATCGAGGTCATGTCACTGTTACTTATTTAATAACTTAAATTTCACACAGAGACACACAAAAAACTGTAACAGAGCCTGCCATGCCTTAACCTGAGGGTTCATGGCCTTAGTCCTGGGGATGCCCAGAGCTGGGCACTCCTATTATTCCCATTTTATTTTCCTTGTTTTGATGTGTTAAAGTGCCTAAAAATGCAGAAAGATGCACGAGGCAGTTTCCTTTGTAAAGAAAAAAACCTCTTCACCTTCCTCAGGCCACTTGTTCAATCCCAGATGGAAGGGAAAGAATCCCACTGGTAGGTACTGTGGAAATGCTTTAGGTTTGACACCCCTGTAATAAGTCAGTATATGGGAATTTTTATCTGGACCAATTAAAAATTTTGTTGGATGCATTTTCTCCCCTTTCCACTGGATGCATAAATTTAATTAAAAAAAAATAATTCATGTCTACACAGCATTCTTGTCCAACAGGGCGAAAATGCTGCTGGATAACAAACACAAACCTTTTTAGGCTTCAAAAACAAACAAAGAAACTGCAATTTGTTAAACAGCAGCAGGAACTGTGTTCAGTTTTGGGATGGGCTTGTTTTTTAAGAAGACTGTTGAGTGCAAGTACGTTTTTGTAGCAATTATGGCAAAAAGAGAGACAAAGTACCAGGAAGAATGGTTTTACTGGGTTGCAGCTCTATTCACAAATACATCAGAAAAACTCTCCAGCAGTAACTCAGCCCTAATCCATGTCCTGTCAGAGAGCTGCAAAGGGGATGTTTTGTCTTAACACTCTTAATAGAGATCAGTGAGGATGAGGGAGGTCCTCTCTTTACATGTTTTTAGGAACCCCAGGTCCTTTCATTCACCTTGTTCAAAGGCTGCTCTCTGTGAAGCTGCTCGTGGTGTCCCTTACCAGAGGGATGTGTGGGTATAAATGTTTTAATACTCAGGAAGGTGTTTTGTTTGTTTTTTTTTTCCTGAGGCTCAAATTCACAGCTGTTTGTATTACTGGAAAAGATGGTTAAAAGTGCGGAGTTTTGGAACTTGAAGATGATTGATTTATTTTCAGTCGTGTTTTCAGTTTTGAAAGTTGAAGACCCTTGCAGTATTTTAACTGCTTTTCCTGGCATTTCAAAACCCATTTTAAAACCTAGAAACCCACAGAAGGGTTTGGGTTGGAAGGGCCCTTGATTGAGCTTCTTGTGGAGGTAATGATCTCTGTATCCAGAAGAGTCTTATTAAACAACCTTAAGAGATCTTGTGCTGAACCAGAACCAGTTTAATTTATTTAATTAATTTTTTCTTGTATGACACAGATTTGTCTCAGTGTTTTTTTTCTTCTTTGCATGTTAAGTTATTGAATATTATTTGTTTACCATACTTTACCCAGTGCTTATGAAAGATTTTTTTTATCACTGGATAATGATAAAAATATAAAGTGCAGGGAATGACATGTAATGCAGATTCTGAGAATTTCCATGCATGGCTGGGAAACATGAAAAGCCATCTTCTCATCCATGTGTTGCTATTAATATTGATGTCATAACACAGCGTTGCAGCAATTGGAATAAATGGCTCAGATAAGGAAAGCAAACAGCAAATGTTCCCAGCAAAGTTATTCCAAGCTGACACTCAGAGCAGCAGTGGCAAAGTCAAGCAAGGAGACTTTGCAGTGGTGTTTTACTGAATAACTAAAATTTTATTGACTTATGTTCCACATGGTGGAGCATTAAGCAGTCCCCCACACCCTAATTCCTTTCTCAGTGGCAGCGGGAATGACCTGCAATTCCCATCAAATTATGTTTCCTTGTGTCTTTTGGACTTGATGTTGCTTTTTGATGTCACTGCTCTTTTTTTTTCCCCTTCCTCCAGAGTTTAGGATTTTATTTAGAAAAGTTTAGAAAAGTTCTTTTAATGTCTTTAGAGAGATACAATTTTTCTCAAGGCTTGCCTCTATTTCACTCCTTGGAAATGCATATTTTCTATATAACACTTCGTATTGATTATAAAAGGAGTCCTACCTCTCTGTAGACATTTTTTTTACCACAGAACAGACATTGGAAAGTCTTGATTCATTTCCCCAAACCACAGATGAGCTGAAAGATGACAATCTGCTGGGTCATTTCACTGCACCAGCGCTTTGAAAAGCAAATGCTGATGTGAGGGCTCAGAAGCTGTCTTTTAAGGGAGTGTTTTTCAGGTTCTTTTATGGTTCTTATGCCAAAGTAGCATAATACATATCCAGACTGGTACTCAAGTACACACAGATCAGTGCAGAGAGAATTTTATGTTCTAAAGTTCAGCTTGGTCTCTAGAAATTCTAGAAATGGTAGGAAAAGCAAGGATTAAATGTTTGTGCCTGGAGCAAGTGGTGGTTTTCCTGCTACTGGTTTAGTTTAAATGGAAATACTTGATTATGCAGCCGGTTTTATATGCTCAAACATCCTGCTCTGATAATCCATATGGGAACACGGTAGGAAAAGATGAAAAACTGGGATTTAGGCCTGTGAATTGGGCAGCACTGGTGACAGATGTTCACACTGCTCCCAGATGTGAGGAGGTACAGTCCTGTTCTGAGTCAGCCACACTTGTGGCCAGTAATATCAACTCCAGAGACCTGCATTTAACTGAATTTACTCCACCTTATGTATTTCCTACATCAGTCATCTTAACATTTTCAGGATGAAACTTGCTAAGTTTGGTCTAACAAGGTGAAAATTTTTGGTTATGATGTTGGTATAAGTTTGCAAAAATAAGGAGAACATGCCTTTGATTCTGCCTGGCACTGATTCTTTTCTCACCTCTCAGAATTCTTACAGAATGTCTCAAACCCTGAGACTGTAAGAATAAGTGACAGAGTCACATTTCACCTCCCAAATGTTCCAATAAATGAGCTGCAAGGAGATGATTATGAAAATCTGTATTCTGATGTCAGCCTGAGGCCATGTAGAGTATCAACCTGCTGAGCTACTCCTTCCTTTGTGGAACTTTGCCTCTTCTTTGGGCTTCTGGATTTGTATCCATGCTTTCATCCTCCGGAATGTTTGGAAATATAGTGCTTTATGTTCATTTTTGCATCCTTGATTGCTGCAGAAATGACATCTGTCACTAGAACACAGACACTGAGGGAGCCAGATGTGCTCAGATTCTCAATCAAAGGAGTCCTAATCCCGTTCAAATTGTCAGTGTTCCCAATTTCTGAGTGGCCATTCTGCTCACTCAGACTGTGCTATTGTCAAGGACATTTTCAAGAAGCAGCATGTACCCTTGAAGACAAAATTGCCTTCAGATGTTCTTGGATCAGATCACCACATGCAACTTCAAATAGCCAAAATTCTGGTGCAGTTGGTCCCCTGCAACCACCTTGGCCTTAACACCTCCTAACTGAGTACTTGCCAAAGAGATTTTCCACGCACGGTGCATCCAAAGAAATACTTGTAAACCCCATGTGCACTGTGCAAACTGGATGCAGTTCCAGTGAAAGCTGCAACTTTTGATGAGTTACTGGATGAATTCCATGTTTTGAAGTGTTTGAAGCACGGGACACCACAGCAGGGCTTTCATCTTCCCTGTGCTGGTTGATCTCTGCAATGTCACGATATGACAAGAGAATATATGGCCCCACAAGGATTTTCCTATTTTTATTCCTTGTTTGTAACTTGTGTTAATTTCCTTTTGGGACATTCTATTATGTGCCAATGCTATTTTTCCCTATGATTTTGGTAGTTTCATTTAAAGGAGTGATTTAGAAGACCAGAACAAGATGACCTGGTGAGTAATTATGAAAACACGTGACACATGTTGGAAGAGTCTGAGCTCCTTAGGCAAGACAGTCGATATTTTGACCTCTAAAAAAACTTTGCAGGTGCATCTGTTTGAATTTGAAAAGACCAACATTTGCACATGCAAATCCCTTCACTGCATTGGCACAGTTGGTTGGATGAGCCATTGAGGGCTCTCTGTGCAACAACTGTCCTTTCTGTGTAGAAATGACCTGGGGGGGTTCTTTTACCCCCTTTTTTAATATTAGTTTTATGAAGCTCTGCCTGACTGTTCTTGCTTTCTGTTTTCAAGGTAAAAGAGACACATTTTCTCACAGCTGAGCATTTACAGAGTTAGGTGGACTTTAGAAACTTTGAAATCTCCAAACAGCAGCGTGCTGTGTTTTTATTTAAATCCACAGATTATAGTGGAGTTCTTCATCTTCAGACTTTTCATTAAATATAAAATTGCAAAATCCATATTTTTATCATTCTTATGCAATAATGCTATCGAAAAATACGGGCCTGAGACTGCAGATAGTTAGAACAAATCTTCCAAGGGTTCAGCATTTATTGTGAAGTGCAAAATCTAATAGAACAATGTGAAAAGGCATGTTTGAAAAGTGGATAAGTTATGCTTTGTCTAGTTCTGTCTGCCTGCTCCTGGTACCTCTTTTCCTCCTCTACCTGGGGATAGATATTTCCCATTTCTGTGGTCAAAATTTATAGATGATAATTTGGGCTCAAAGATTGACTTCTTTTGGTCTTACAAATTTAGCTTGGATTTTTTTATGGTTGTATCCTTAAGAAGTAGATACACAAATCCCACTGGTCTCCCTGAGTGAAGGATAATGAAGATAATGGCATCCTTTTCACTGACCTGTGACAAATTCCCAAACTTGTTCATGCCCAAAATTTTTAAATGCTTCAGATTTCACTCATGGAGTCCCCTAAGTGTTGAAATTTTGGATTCTGGGCACGCCAAGGATCTTGGTCTTGATACTGTAGAAAAAAAACAGGAATAGGAAAATAAAATAATGCAGTTGCACCAGGGTTCCACAGAGTTCAGAAAAAAAGTCAGTAATTAGGTAGAGTTGTGGTGGGTTCCTCATGGAGAGCTTGGGAGCCACAGGGGACACAAACACCTTTCTTACCTTCTTGCAGGTGTTCAAATCCCATCCCCCTTTTCCTCAGGGAATTAGGTGGTCTCAGAGCTGTGTAACAGCTTTGCTTAGCTCCTCTGTCTGACAAGATTAACTCTCTCCACGAAGCTGTAGGTCACTCCTGGAGGGAGAAGTGGGAGAGATGTTAGGTGAGAGAGAGAACAAGGGAGCTATTAATCTCATTTGGTTTTTGTGCCAGAAAGAAATACAGGAAGGAAAAAAAAAGGCCTAAATTACTTGCTTAATATTAGAGCAATCACTGGGGATGATTTGGTTCTGGAGCTTTCACTGTCATTAGGTGAAGTCATTAAATAGTCATGGGAGCTGTTCTCTCCCTCTCGTGGGTTCAGACATTATCCACCAGGAGAGAAATTTCTTTTCTGCCTTTGGAAATGAGAGTGATCAGGCAAATGATCCACAAAAAAAGCAATTATCAGCTGGCTGAATGTCAGGGCTCAGGTGTAGCAGTAAGAACCTGGGTTTGGTGTCTGAACCGTGGCTGCTGGAGGAGGCACCACAATGGGAATGTGCTGCTGGTTAGTTGGTGGTGAGGTTGTGAGGGATGGTGGGAGTTTGTTGCTGTGAATGCAGAATCATAGACTCGTTGGGGTTGGAAAAGACTTCCAAGCTCATCAAGTCCAACCTAGGACTGATCACCACCTTGTGAACCAGATCATGGCACCGAGTGCCACATCTCATGTTTCTGAACACTTCCAGGGGTGGTGACTCCACCACTGTCTTGGGCAGCCTGTCCCCATCCCTGACCACTTTCAGTGAAGGAATTTTTCCCAATATCCAACCTGAAGTTCCCTTAGTGCGGCTTGAGGCCTTTTCCTCTTGTCCTGTCACTTGTTTCCTGGGGGGAAAAAAAAATAAATATTGTAAAGCTTGGGTCAGTGTGAGCCAGGAATACCTGGTTTTTATAACCCTTGGGAATCAAACCAGGACAATTTATATGATGCAAATAGAAATGTCCCAGATTCAGTTTTCTCAACTGTAATATTTGGTCATCGTGGCAGGAAAAGTGAATTTGAGCTGAAGCAACTTGGATCTACAGATAATTGGAAAATCAAATCGTAAGGAGTAGGAACTATGTGATGTTAAAGGAATAAATTTCAGTGCCCAAGAGTGAAGAGGGGAATCACCATAGAAAGACCCTTTTGACTGAGTCTCTTCTCATCTGCATCACTTCTGGATTACAGAAGTGTATTAGTGGATTAGTATTTTTTTTTTCCAGGACGAGCAATATAGTTTGTTACCTTCAATTTGTCAAAGTGTTCCGACTGAGATAATGAAAAGTACTAATTCTTTTTAATATATATCTATATCTATGTACAGTGTTTATTTGGTATTGTGTGCTATCATAATTTTTAAAAATGTAATTTTTAATAATTTCATTAATAATTTTTTGCAAACGGAAGAACAGCTGTGACACTGCAAAGAGTTTGGGGATTTACAAACAACTCTTTGTGTGAATATAGGTTTTGTTCTGCAAAGCTTTTATTTCTACTTTTCCAGCTTCTGATAGGTATTTGTTTCCATCAGGTCCCCAAACAGCACATCTGGAGGTTGGTTTCCTGCCCTGTGCAGGCACAAAGGCTCAGTGTGACCAACTCTACAAGGTGTTAAGGCACAAGTGGATGTTCTTTAAGGGTTTAAGGAATATGTTTTTCCCTCTCACACACCCGTCTCTCCTGGGAAGGAAATATTACCAGGTATTTTGAGATCCTGACAAAACAGGAATGTCATACAAGGCATTTGGATACCTCAACCAAATAGCCTGGAATCACTGTGCAGGGCTAAGCCAACTTAAGCAAAAGCAGGCTCAGTGACCCTTTTTGTGTATATTGTTGACCTAATAATGAAACAAAATTCTGGAATTAATGAGTATGATTATCATTATATGTGTCTGAAAATAAAAATTCATTACATTTTCTGTATGGGGGCTCACAGGCACAGGACATTTGTTTGTTGCTGGCTAATTAACTACAACCCAATATATGCACTAATGGTGCCTTTTCTCCTGTGTGCAACATTAACCTTTCTGTGCCCTTGCTTTTATTTGTCCATTTAGCCACTCAGTAGCATTGTCTGGAGAAGACAATACTGATACAGAGGAAGCAGCCATTCTAATTGGAAATGGTGAGGACAGAAGGAAGGGAGAAAAGAGGAAAGACTCTTTTTCCTGGGTTTTACTGCAAGTCAAAGCTGAAGGAGATCTGGAGTGGCTCCACTCACACCTGCTCTGATGGTCCTACCCTGTTGAACTCCCGTCTGGGATCTGCTGACACTTCATATTTCTGGCTCCATTTAAGTATTTTCTACATCTCGTTTTCATCCTTTTATGAAGAGGAGAGATTTTGTGACATACCTGTTACTGGAAGTGTTTAAGAGCAGGTAAGATGCAGAAGGATGTAAAATACAGTGGGAGGTGCAGGGTTAAGATAACCTTCTGATTTCATGATTCAGTCATTCCAACCCATTCGATGTGAACTGACTCCTGTAGGTACTTGTCAATCATTTCCTAAGCAAAGACTCCAAAGAGAGCATTGGGGATTAAGTTAAGCTTTAGCCAAGGATCCCTGATGAGTTTTAAGGCTTATTTTTTTCCTCCCTTAAATGTGGAAAGGAAGAGAGAAAGCAGAGACCATTATTTTCATATGCAGCTATTGGCTTAATGAATTATTGTATATTGTTCTTTGGTTTTTCCTAAAACTTTAATTCCATTTTTTACCATACATACTATGATACTGTGAAGTGCAAAATACAAAGGGTTAATGGAAAAAAAATACACATTATTTTGGGTATATACACTCCTAGTGTAAATTTTTAGTAATTTTATATAAAACATCAGCAAGTGTTTCGTTTGCAGGGTTACTCATTTACACAAGCAGCATATTTTTAATCAGTACTTTTCTTTATACAAGAGGAAAATGTTGATCAGAGTTCTCATGGTGGTTTTTGATACACTTATTTATTCCTGGCACAAAGGCAATATATGATCTGGAGCATCAGATTGGTCCCCCAGAGGCTCCTTCTGTTCCTGGCTTAACTTGCTGACTTCAGTGGAATCTCCATAATAGGTGTTGGATTTCCTCACTTATGAACCTCTTCCAAATGTATAACACATTTACCTTTTAGGGAAAGTAATCAATTAAACAAACAAAGCACATTTACTGTGAAAATTGAGTATCTTGTTAGTTCAGTGCAGAGATTGAAAACTTCATCCCAAATACCAATTCACAGGTGGAGTTGCATGGGAAGAAGGTGAAGAGCCCATTTTATCCCTTGTTTCTCGTGCAGACTTGCACATCTCCATCATGTCTTGTCCATCAGAGAATTTGTTCTTCACATAGAAGACAAAGCATCATTTGTATCCCAGAAATGCATCACTTCAATATTTTAACCATTTTTATAAGTAGGAAATGTTTTACCTCTCCTGGAATGACCATGTCAAATAAGACAATGTTGTCTCAGCAGGGTTTATTTTGCCTTTAAAATACTGTTAATTCTGTGTCCAGAGTGCATTCTCACTTCTGTGTAAATTTGAGTTTCCTTTCCAAAGAGGGACTTGGACAACAAGCAGAGGGAAAACTTTTCTTGACAGGCAACTTGAAGGGAAACTTTTTTAATAACGTTGATGCTGAAGTGGATGACAACGTAAGAGACAAGGATGAAAGAACAAGAGCAAACACTTTACCTTGAAACAACAAAACCTAAACGTGTGATTGAAGTGACCATGAATTGCCATCATTAGTATATTGCTGACACAATCCTGATCCCAAAATTCCTTTAAAAATCTCTCAGCATTTGAGTGATTGTGGTGCTAATAATAGGATGATGCTGCTATTTTATTGTCAGGGTTGTTCTTGGGCTTGACATTGTCTTTATCAATCTGTTAATGAAAATAATGCTTATGTAAGGTATTATGAATTCCTGGTTCAGAGCCAGAGATGGTGGCAATGATATTCTGTAGCTGGGCATGTTACAGAATAGTTCTGTTTAGTGTCTTTTCTAAGTTAGCACTGGAGAGAGAAAGATTTGGGTAATGGAATGTTATTTCCCAACCCCACAAGTGTTCTGAAGGAAAAAGTGACTCTGCTCAAATTCTCTTTCAGAGTTGAAACATATCATCACAATAAAAAAGACAGAAAGAAGGCTAGGAAATTCAGTATTTGATATAATTTCATTGAATTTTTCAAACTGGAGATCCCTTTTTTAAAATACAAGCATGTCTTGATCTTTGCAGCTATACCCGTGCTTGCAAAACCTTGTGAGGGAAGCAAAGTTTGCTAAATTCCTAGTCTGTGTTAGTGCTGGTGTGTTATTTTTCTCAATGTAACTGCTTGTTAAATGCCCACATGAGCATTATTTCCTCATCTTGAGCGACTTGCTCCATCCCTGGAAGTGTCCAAGGCCAGATTGATCGATTGTAACAAATCAGAGACTTTGCTTTATTCTGATGATATTCAGCTGTCATAGGAGTGGACATGATTTCCTCATGGGGGTAATTTCAGGTTCATAATCTCATTTCTAACAGGAAATACATTTTATTTCTAGGTATAGCTTATGGATTTTCAGTTTTATCAGATAAAAACTTCACCTTTCGCTGCCTCTCCTATTTTCATTGACCTGAATCTTGGCCTGATTCTCATTAAAAATACTGCATATGGGGAGTAACTCTTTACCAAGTTGAGCAACTTGGTCTAATGGAAGGTGTCCCTGCCCATGGCAGGGGTTGGAACCAGATTATCTTTAAGGTCCCTTCCACCCCAAACCATTCTATAACTCTATAATTTTATTATTTTTTAGTGAGTTTTAAGTTTAGGCACATTATAGCAATATTCTGCCTCCTAGTTCTGCAGGAACTGGAAGGATTAGGTGAGGCAAATACTTATGGTGCCACTCTTTTTGTCTCTACCAGATGACTCCTGAAGTCCTCTTGTGGGAGAGTGCAGCTCTGCTCAACTGCTCTGCAAGCAGATTGTAAACTGCCAATCCAGGTCATTGTAAATACAAAACAAACCAGCTGCCAATAAAACTGAAATATAATTCTCTATTCCCAGTAAGTGCAAGTGGAGAAGCAAATCCAAGATATTCACACTGACAGCTGCCATTCCCTCCTCAGTTTATGGTGCTCTGTTCTTCCACTCACTGAACAGCCTCAGGTGTTGCAAGGACAAAGAGATGATGTGGATGCAGCCTAAGAAAGTTTCAGATTCTGGGACACTTACATTGTAAAGGACCTTGCTTTGCAACTAAGCTCCTGGCTTTGAGCTGATCTATTTGCAGGATAAGGCCCTGCCAGAGGTGACTGAGGGCAACAGAATTAGAAACCAGGTTTATTCTGAAGGAGGCACAAGCCTTGCAGTGTCATTTGGCAGAAAGTGCCAGTACCATTCTGAGCTCCATTAATGTCTGCAAGAGGTGTAAAAGGATGTGAAAGATCAGGTTGGTGTTTAGCTTCCCAAAAATGACTCTGATAACCACGTGCTGGGAGCTACCTTCCTTTCCAGTCAGATTATCACCAGACAAAAATATAAATGCACGGGCAGTTCTGAAAAGATAATTAAAGGATCAGACCTGGTTTGTTGTGTTCACAGACATCCTTTAATTTGTCAGTGCCACAAATTATACCACTTGATGTTGATGGACTGGATGGTGTTTCTACAGCCCCAGTGAATGCGTTCTCAGACCCATTCTGTCATGATGAGAATCTCCTGACTGTAACAAATCAGAGACTTTGCTTTATTCTGATGATATTCAACTGTCATAGGAGGTGATATGATTTCCTCACTGGGGTAACTTCAGGTTCATAATCTCATTTGTAATAGGAAATACATTTTATTTCTAGGTATAGCTTATGGATTTTCAGTTTTATGGGATGAAAACTTCACCTTTTGCTGCCTCTCTTATTTTCATTGACCTGAATTTTGGTCTGATTCTCATTAAAAATACTGCATATGGGGAGTAACTCTTTACAGTTTTGGGAATAAGAATTGGTCTCACTAAAAAAGCTAAATCTGTAGTTATTTTCAGTATAATACTGATCTGAAAAGAACTAAAGATCTGTTCTGACATGTTTCTGACCACAAAAAAAAAAAATCTGATCATGTGCCATGGCCATGACATGCCATGGACTTCACTGGAGTCAGTTCTAGTTGCATTAAACTGAGAGAAGACCCAAAAGTATTTTGAGCAGAATTCGTTGTCTCTTAGACATCTTTAGTCATTTTACTTGCCAAGTTTCTCTCACAGCTGGATTAAGATAAAGTTTAACAGTTTTCTTGTCTGTTCTCCCTGAGATCAGTCACGAGGCTGTGGGAGAAGCCCAGGGCTTTGGAGCAGAGCCTGCATCTGTTCAAATCCAGGCACAGCTCCTGGGGAGGCTTTTTTGGTTAAAACTCTGTTCAGGCATGATGGCAAAGGCTTTGGGAAACATTTTAAAGGTAAAGAGGCACAGTCTTACACATTTTATACTATAGAAATCCTGGAGCTTGGAAAGGGATGTCATGTAACCAAATTCGGTCGAAATCTGGTAGAATTTCAGTCTAAAATATCCTGGCATTACTTGCAGAAAATAAGAATATGAGGAAACTCTGGAGGGAGGAAAAAAGAAGCTAAACTTCTTTTTTTTTTTTTCTATATGAAAATACTATTTTTATTGTGATTTAGTGAGGTGGACACCTATTCTCCATTTGCTTTTCCTTCTCCAGAGGCATCACATGATGTTCCAGAGGCTGAAAAAAAAAGCATCATTAACAAGTGAGTTCTCATGAAGAGTGAGCTGAAAAACTGTGTTGTTCTACCTTTTCCACTCTCCCTCCTTCAGCAGTGGGTCCAGACAGCACTGGGGAGAACAGAAGGATTTGGGTTGTCAGGAATTCACTTTTGGATAAGATAATTTATAAGGTGCACAAGTTTGAATCCAATATTGTGAGTACAATTTATTCACAATAGAAATTTCATCTCTGAGTTCAGAGGGACCACAACATTACCATAAAGAATTCCATACCTTTCTGTTAACATTGATATAATTTCCACACATGGTTCATTGCAATCAACAAACCCTATTGTTGCCAATGAAGCTCAGGGGATGCAGCTTATCTTAAATCCACACTTATCTGTGTGTCACACAAGGCCTTTTTTGTAAGTTTGCTAGGGTGATCTATCTATGTTTGAATAAAAAAGTAGGAAAAAAAAGGAGAAAAAGCAATATAAGACAGTGAGCAGAACACCAGTCTAGGGAATGAGATGTCTGGTTTCTCTTCCCAACTCTGCCAGTGTGACCTTGTACAGCCCCTTCTCCGTGTTTCAGCATCCACCACTATAAAATGTGAGTAATGAGGTTATAAATGTATCATTTTTATTGAGTAATGATGCTGCACGGTTCTGTTTTGTCCTTTATTTCTGTTTACTGTGTAGTTTAATATTTGCCAGTAAAAAAAGCATGCAAGCAGCTAATTACATTCCAGGGTTCTCAATCCTCAGTTCGCTGCAGTTTACGTGTTTATTTGGTCCTGTACAAAGGTGTTATTAATCATTTGGAAACTGCTACAGCCAAGTTAACAGAGAAAGCCAAGTGTGCAGTGGTTTTGCAGGCTCCAGGTGCAAGGGAATCAGGTTGGAAGCATCAGAAAGCTTTCTGGAATTCACTCGTCCTCTAAAACTCAACATTCACTCAACAACCTTCCTCCCTTATACAAGTCCAGGCAGTAAAAATAATCTTGTTTCTTTTTAAGTAGTTTGCAAATCGCTACAAATTATTTGTTACGGCTTAGTCTTACTTTATTCAAATTATTATTGCTGTTTGATTTAATCCTAAACTGTCCATTCTCCCCACCATAAATAAAAGTCACCACTAGAAGGTTTCCAGTGCAGAAATGCTACAGGTCATCTTCTTTTTCTCTTTGAAGTGACACCTTTGAAGTTGAAAACAAGTGACAATGAAAAGCCACTATGTCTGGGAAATTATAGTTGCTCATTTAGAGTAAATCTCCTGCTCGTAGTGTCGTGGTGAAACTGTGCAGGTTCTGCCCCTGTGGTGTAATTTTTCTGGGTATTTCTTTGAAATTCCAACAGAAAAGAAAACAGTAAGAAACTTATGGATTTGGAGATCTGCAGAAATACAGACAGTAGATTTGTTTGATGCTGAGTATGTTATTTTTATATGAAAACAAGGTCTGTTCTACCCACTGTAGTAATTTTTCACATGTGTTCCCCTCCCTGGAAATTTAAAGTGTCCAGGTGTGGGTCAGAATGATTTTGTGGTTCGGTATTTAATAAAAAAGGGGCTGCCATTTTTTTCCCATTACAAACTTCCTTAGCAAACTTATCATCAAAGCATTTGTGATAGTAAATTTAGCTCCACTTTTTGTGTTTCAAATCACAAAATCATTCTGAAATACGTTAAAGATATTTAATAGAAGTTTCACATTAAATTGCTTTAATGGTATCTTTGAGACTTGCAATATATTCATCTGAAAATTGTACTTCATCTTCTCTGGTTCTTCAATTCATTATTAGATACCTGTGGAGCTTAATAGAAATACACTTTATGTCAACTTTATTGTTAACAGGGAACATTCTTTTTTTTCTTTTTTTTTTTTAATCTCTGCACACCCTGTGAAGAAAAACTCATATTTCTTTATAGGAAATAAATACACGGATTTTGTTTATCAGCCAAAAGAGCTCAGGGCTTCTGTTTAAATTGCTGGTGCAGCCTTTTTGAAGTGATGTTGGATGTTTAAAGGTTGCTGGTGGACAGGTTGTTTGAGAGGAGGCAGAGTCTGACTGGAATGATCTCACACATCACTCCATGAATGCTCCAAACCTGGAAGTGCTCTTAATGGATATCTCCTGGAAAACACTGGAGAAACTTTGCTAAGCTTCTCTCAGCGTATTTTATAACAGTGATATTTCTAATTCAGTAAATTCTTAGCTTTAAATTATTTCTTCTCATTTATTTTAGTAATTTTTTAACTGAAAGTCTTTGATTTCCATCATTTAATCACAGTTTGCCTCAGGCAAACCGAATGTCTTCCCCGGGAAGGCCATTTGTTTCTGCTTTTCTAAAGAGCATATTAATAAGGAAGGTGGGGAGTTTTAAAGGTGTTAAAAGATGTCTTTGTAAGGGCTCCTACAGCATGAAATTCCCTCATTTATTTAAATGGGAATGTTCAGCTTTTGAGGCTTTTCCACTGATGTGTTCAACACAGGTAGTTGGGAGCTGACAATGCCACCAGCTCTGCACTGGAGGGCAAAGATACAAAAGGGGGAAACCTTTCTGGGTAAAATACAACTTTTATGAGGTTAATTGACTCATATCCAGGTGGCTGAGGTCTAGTATTTTTTTTTTCAGGTTTATCAATTCATCCAATGTACTATTGCCCCTGCAGTGCCCCCTTTTTTTGGGTGTTCAACTCAAGGGCATTAGTTTATCTCCACATTCTAATGTGGATATTTGCTTTTATGGTGTTCCTTACAGATTTTCAGAGCAGTGATTAAAGTAGAAAGGAGAGATCAAAAGAGGTAAAACTAGTAAGCAGTGATCACATGTGCTGTAAAAACACCCCAACAAACAAACCCTGACCAACCACAATTATTTTTATTACAGTAGGGCATCAAAAATCCAACAGAGGTAGAAGATTTATAGTGCTAAGAACTTTCCAGATAGCTACAGATAATTGTTGCTTCAAAGGAATTAGATGCAGCAGGCAAAAAGAAATGTCATTTTGTCAAAGTTGCACAATGCAGGCTGGTGGGAAGATGAGGAGTTGCCACGAAGTCCAAAACACTAAATCAGTAATTCTCAAGATTGAATATCTTTCCTTCTAGGAAAACAGAGTTTAATGCAATGTGATTTAATATTATAATTTTTGCCTGCCTATTGCTTGTTTTCTGCTTTTGTAATGGCATGGTGGTCTCAGTTTTGAGTGATTGTGACTTTAGTTAAATTAAATTTTAATTACCTTGGTTACCTTACAGTGCCTCAGGTATTTTAAAGTAGAAACTCTATTAGGCTTTCACAGTCAGGTAGGTGTGTATTTTACAGAGAAAAGCATGAGCAAAAAAAATGTCTGGATATGGTTTTATGTAGAAAATTATTAAGAATTAGTGTGATGCATGAAAGGAAAGATGAGAGCTCAAAGTAGATTTTAGTCCTGGATTGTTAAAGCAAGTGAGTCCATTGGGCAACCTGGTCTGTGAAAGGTGTCCCTGCTCATGGCAGGGGTTTGGAACCAGCTGATCTTTAAGGTCCCTTCCAACCCAAACCATTCTGTGATTCTATGACATTTTTTATCATCTGGTGTCACATCCATCAAGGAATGACCAATGTGTGCCACAGTGGGGTGGGATAAGTGTGAGAGTTGGCCAAAGCCTGAGTGAGAAACCCAGTGGAATGGTCAACCTTAAAAAAAAAATTCCAAAAGGCTGAAAATCTTCCATTTTCACCAGGAGTTAGAGATGTTCCTGAGCAAAAAAAAAAAAAGGAGGATATGATGAAGGGAACTTCTAACTCTGCTTTGAATTTTTAGTCATGTTGAGAAACCATTTCCATTTGTTTCCAGTATGTTCTGGATTCAACTCATGATCTTAATGATGAAGGACACCACATCCCATTAGCAAACTTCTGAGCCACACAGTTCTCCTGAGAGCCTTTTTCAGTGGCCTGGTGGGTGTTTCTGTGTGCTGCATACAAAATAGATTTTACAATTAAAAGATTTTATTTTTTTTTCCATTCATCATTTAAATCAAATTACAAGGCACTTGAACATTGAATAATTTATATTCTCCAAAAAGATGTTAGGATATTAAATAGCAGGAATAATGTTAGGTTTATTAGGTTGTTATAGTGAACTCTTCTCTATTTTTGGTAATGTCTCAAACTCTTAATTCTTATTAAATAATTGTTACCATCTTTGGCTTGATTGTAGGGTTATTTCAAGAGGGTTTTTCTGTTTGTTTCTTTTATTTTTTTAGTGTTTACTGGGCAAATCTTTTCAGTTCAGGCATTCCCCAGCTGGTTCATCCAGTCGCTGAATTCTGTGAAAGAAGGTTCTTTTCAAAATCCTGTGCCCACATATTCTCTGCATTTGGAGACAAATCCACGGCTCTTTTCCTGGATCTGCATTTCCCTCCTGGCAAAGGGCTGCACATTTCCCCAGTGCCTGGCTGGGTGATGTATTAGCATTTTTATACAAATGGATTCAGGTTTTCTGCTGAAGAGTTTTCAGAGAGATGCAGAGACAAGTGGAAACCACTTCATTTTATGTGGGTTATTTATTGGCAAGCTTCAAGTTGGGAAAATAGTGAAAAAAGTTGTGGTTGGGTTTGCCCCTGAATTTCAGCAGGAGGATTTCAGGACCCCCCAGACTCTTTCAAGGCTGTCTCAGCATGCATGGGAATGGGAATTTGCCCTTGGGAGAGTTGCATTTATAGCTGGAATTGTGTAGACACAGTTGTTGCAATCCAGAAAGAAAATGGGAAAGGAAATTTCACTGTGATCAGGCAAGTTAATGCTCTGTTTGAGGGAAGAATTAAAACCACAATGCAAGGGACATATATAACCCTTCCTTGGTACAGAACCACTGAGATGAAGAAAAGGAAGCACTTGGAGGATGATAACAAGGATATTATGATGGGGAACACGACATTAAAGTGCCAGTGGAATGGGCAATTCTATCAGCCCTCAGGAAGACAAGTGTTGCTGAAACATGACAATTTATTGAACGGATTTCCTACACTCTTGTTACCATATTTTGTTCCTGAAGTGCCACAGTGAATTCTGCCCTGGCTTTTGGCTCAAAAATAAAGAGAAGATAAAAGAATGTGAAGCAGGAGCAGGGTGCCAGTGCCTGGAGTCTCTTGCCTTCCCAGATGAAGAGGGGGAAGATGTGGCTTGGTTGTCTCTGCAGAATATGGAGAATTTCTCCACAGAAGATGGAAGGTCCAAACTGACAGTTGTTGTCCAAGGTAAGATTTAGCTTATCTCAGTTAAAACATTTGGAAGTGGTAATAAGAGGTTTATGTGTGAAGGGGAAAATACTTTTCCTCTTGTGGAAGGCAGGTGGAGTGGGATAGTTTTTACATGGAGGGAAATGGAAGAGGGGGAATGATCAAGGTAAAGAAATAGCATGGCTTGTGTTGTAATGGTGACTTCTGGGTGGAAATTCTGATTTCTAGTTTCAAATAGTAAAAATACATACAAACCAAATTGTGAAATGGCTTAATTGGGACCCCAGCTCTGCCTGTTTTGTTTTATAGCAAAATTGTATCAGTGGGTGCTGGGTGTGAGTGCTGGCATCTTTCCCGCTGCCTGGAACAGCTTTGAGAACCTTGGATTTCAGTCCATATTAATTAGTGACCACATAAATCAGCTGTTTCTTATCTCAGTCAGGGCCCTGTAGTCTTAAAGCAGCAGCAGACACCAATGAAATAAATTGTAATTAAATTAATAATCCAGTTAAAGTGCAGTTTCTATTTACAGTTATACTGGGGTGGTTTGTCTGTGTTGAGTGACACCAGGTGACATCCATCCAGAGTTCAGTAGGTGACACACCATGTCCTGGAGGGAATGAAAGTTATGATGCAAATGAAACACTTCCAGGGAGGATTAATTACTTGAGCTCGTAAGTGGAAACAGTCTGTGTATCCTTTAACACAATCCAGGGAACTCCAGCAGTTGGGAGATGAGGGTTGCTGGGCCTTCTACCAAAGCACTCCTGATGCTACCTTGAAGATTCATGTTAAACCTGGATTTTTGGGCTGGAAGGGGAAAACTGCACCATTTCAACTCCAAAGTGTTTTGTCTTTTCCCCCCAAATTATCTCTGATTTGATCAATAAAGACAGAATATAGCATTTTCTATGTAAAAGCAATAAATAAGGGGTATGTGAAGTCCTTCCTGGCTGCAAGGGAGAGGAACATCTCATCTAAACTGTAGCTGAGACGTAAAATCCTTTGGGAAGACAATCTGTGATTTATCAATCCTTATGGAAATCAAGCCAAGTCTTTGCAAGTTTATGGAGCAACATGCTAGAACACTGAGTTAACTCAGGTGATAATGTCTGCTTCTACTGGTTTCCCTAGAGATTCTGGTTGTAATTTTTCCAGTGAAATGGAATCTTATCAGAAAATAGCTACTTTTTGTGCCAAAATGTTCCAGAAGATACCTTAGTTTTGACAACCTGCAGGCAAACCAGTTGTAATCTAACATGAGAGAGACTTCCATGGGTGTCCATATCCCCTGAGGTGGTGTTAGAGTAGTTAATATTAGGACTAGTCACTTCAGGTTATGGCTTTAGCCACTGCTGATTAATACTCCAGTGATATGACTTCAACCAGGGGACTGGAGGGCAAAGATATAAAAGGGGGGAACTGAAATACTGAAATACACTGTGCCCAGTATCTGTAAACTGATCCAATTCCATCCATGTCAGGAACTGGATGAAGTTACAACCACTTTTAGTGCTGGATCCAGTCTTTTATGTGCTTTTAAATTACTAGGTGGCTGCTAGCTGGGAAGGAAGAGCTCAGTGAAGGAGATGGTCACAAAGAGACCTTGTACTGATGACAGCAGAGAAATGTTTACCTGAGTATGAAACAGTGATCCAAGGCTGAATCCCAGCACCTCCACTACTTCACAGTGAGTCACTTCACCTCTCCACTTTACAGGGGTTTTAAAATAAAATCCAGCTAATTACCTGCCTTAAAGAGGAGTTGGGAGACTCATTGATTAATATTTGCAAAGAACTTCGAAACTGTAAAGTGCAGTAATGACTGCTGAGTGTTGTTAGTACTTTTTGGGGGCAGATGCAGCATGAGCAGTGCTTGTGGTGGGATTGTTGGGGCTGTCCTGTGCAGGGCCAGGAGTGGGACTGGGATGATCCTGGTGAGTCCCTTCCATATCAGGATATTCTATGATTCTCTGTAGCTACTGTTGTAAGTTGGTGTGAAGGACTCTTGGCTGTTTCAGACTCTTGGCTGTTTCAAACTCTTCTGATTTCACTGACCGCCTCAGGAACCTCAAAAGAAACAAAACATCCCTGAAAGCTGCCTTGGCTCCCTTGCCCCTGCTGTGCACATTCCCACTCACAGGGATGGCGTGATCCAAACTATGTCCTTCATGGAAGTTGCCTAGAAATAAGTGCTTCCATTTATGTTCAGCAACCTTTCACGGAATGGACTCGATCCACGTGGCAGAGGTTTGCACAGAGCTCACCATCATCCTGTGCCAACTCCTTGGCAGTAATGACCTGGAAAGGTGGAACAAACAGTGCATTAATTGGCTGATTAACTCTGAGAGTATGAAAAAGCCTCTCCTCCTCCCTCTGAGCGTTGTGAGGAGGAGAGGCCCCTGAATGCAGCCCATTTACACCATGTCCAGAACCACCTTTTGTGTTTGTTTTCCTCACCGATCCTGTTCCAGCACCTCCAGGGTCGAGGTAGATTTTCCATCCCACTTCCTCCTGTCCTCTCCATGACCACTGCCTGTCTCTATTCATTTATTTCTATCAGTTGGTGTTATATGCCAGCAGGTTGCTTCTTCAAAAATTGCAGACAAAATAAGGCAGATGTGTCAAATGCAAAGATATTAAGAGAGCAGTTTCCATGGCAATTGTAACCACGGCCTAAGAGATTCATTCCTGGGGTTGGAGTCATGTTGTAGCAGCTTTTGAATGGAAATGACCAGGTGCAGATTTCTGGAATTTCCATTGCTTTCTATGTAATTCATTCCATTTCCATAGCACAGCTACTAAAAGGTATCTCATGAAGACAGGCTAAGGAAAGTAGTTAAAAGCTCTATTTAATATTGTATGTATAATTGTATGCAATATTATTCAAACATACACCATATACAGATAATATAATATATTACAGATGTACACATAGGCAGAGCATAATACACAAATACATACATATCATTTATATATTGCACAATATATGGAATACATGGCAGATTACCTAGAAAAGTGCTAGTTCAGAACTGAGGGCTACAGGGTTTCACTTTGAAAAAGAAAACAATATACAAGTTTTCCTGACATATTTTCATGTTTATTTGCACTATAAAATCTTTTTGGCAATGATTCTGAAGCTGTCTCCATAGAATTATGCTTATATACATCCACCTTCTATCATGTGGCTGCTACAGAAATAGAAATATTAATAGATAAAAGCAGCAGCCTCTTCACTGTAGCAAAGTCTGGGAGTGGATGAATTGTTAATTCAAATTAAACTGCTTTTATGAACTTCTTGTTCATTTGTATTAATTGCTTGTACTGACCTGACCTAACCTGCTTAGGTGGAACTGCAGAAATTAAAGATGCTTCCATTTTGCAGGCACAAAGTGCACGGTGAATTTGTTGCTTAAATGCACCCACGTACACTTTCTACATAAAAATTAATAAAACTCATTGGTAATGCAGCCCAATTAGAATAGATGTGCTTTGGGAATCAATCCCAGAACACCAGGTTGGGAAGGGACCTCAAGGATTGTCTGGTCCAGCCTTTCTTGGCCAAAGCTGGGTCTAGACAAGGTGTCCCAGCACCTTCTCCAACAGAATCCTGGGAGTGCACAACAGTGGGGAATCCACCACTGCCCTTTGCTGATTGTTCTTATTGTGAAAAGTCTCCCTCTTTTGTGTAATGGAAATCTCAGTAGAGGTAATTTTTACTTATTGCCCCTTGTCTTTTCCATGTGACTCCTTGGAAAAAGGGAGTCTCCATCTTCTCTGTAGCCACGCTTTGAACACAGGAACAAAAAATTCTCTGTTGTTTCTTTCTCTTGGGATTTGGGTTGTACTTCAGAGTGGGACAGACTGGAATGGTTTTCTCTTGAGTGTCTGATGGATTCAGAAATATTCCCAGTATTTATTCGTCCCAGGTGTGCTGGGAGACACACAGAACTCCAGAGATGTGGTTTGTTCAGGTTGCCAATTATTACCTTGGCTCAGTAGGGAATTATGCAGCAATAACTCAGGCACTGTTCATTCTCATCCTTCCTCACCTTCATATATTTATTTGAGGTTTCCATTACTGCTTTTGAGTTTGATTGTGCTGGTTGGTCTGACAGTATTTCAGGAAGAGGTTTAGTTCCTGAGAATGGTTGGGATGAGGTGGAGGTGGAAGAACAAGGCAAAGGCACAAAAAGACCCCTTAGTTGTTATGTAAACAACTAAGATGAACTCAGCTCCTTATCTCTGCTTTTCCATAATCCTCCTTTCTGAACTTCTTTTTTTGGTCAGTGTTAATATAAACACTGAGAATGTGGTCATGGAGATTTTATTTCAAGTAATAATATCACTCAACATGACTAGAAGCTTCGGAATATTTGCCAAAGTCACCTAGAACATAAAGAACTGATGGAAGCTGTCATATATGTTATAAATATGCTCAGTTATATAAACTAAAAAAAGCTAAGAACACTCTAAAGGTACTCAAAGTGGGCAGGAGAGGGAGCACATGTTGCAGCAAAGCTCAACATCCTTAAGAATTCTGTATTTTCGTATCTGGAGCTGGAATGGATCCTGTTTGTAGCAAGCACAAGTCCATGTGTTACTGCATTAATTGAGATTCTGATCAATTCCATAATGACTTTGAGAGAATAAAGATTGAGTGGCTTCTGTAAATAGGCTAGTACTAAATAATGGATGTCTTGTATTTTACTGTTGTATTCTCTCTCTTTTGGATCTGTATCCAATCCAAAATGAAAAGGAGAGTGGAAAAAAACACTTGGCTTGTTTCATCAGATATCTCAAAAATACTTTTTGCAGCATTTAAGGAGCAGAATTGTTATTGCTACCTTCCTATTTAACCATATTTTGTGTGATATTGGCTATTTTTTCATGGAATCAGCCTGCAGAGCCCCATGAATAGAGACACGAAACAGTTTTATTTTATACTGAAGCACGTTTTCAGTCATTTTGGCTTCTGAGTGACTGTGGCAGCTTCATCCCTTGTGGGATCAAAACGCAGAAAGCAAATACAATAAGAGTGGTAATAATATTTATGATTCCCAGATTTAGAGCTGTTCTCTCCCTTTCTGTAAAGCAGAGGAATTTTCCCTGCAGACTTGCTTGTTTAGCCCCTTGGGTATGGTTAAGGTTTCTAAAAGGTTTATAAAGCTCTCAAATAAATATTTGTAAAAGAACTACTAGTACTGGGAGAGAGCAGTGTTGAAAAGCTGGTGATATGGCAACTTAACTGAATACACAGTAATTATAGATCTTATTTCCAAGACTTTTTTTCCCACAGATGGTTCCTCTTGCAAGGGAAGGAATAAAAAAAAAGACAACACTTTCTTTTCTTTTTTTTTTTTTTCTCAAATAAATTAGGTACAGCAGAGTTTTTTAAGTTTGGTGTCTATTGAAGCACCTTGTAGTCTGTCAGTTAAACAAAATTAATTGCAAATGAGAGCTGAGGTGCAAATAGAGTTGGTAGGGAACTGATGTGGGCTTTAGTAACCAAAGCTCACAGGTGTCATAAATGTCTGTCCTGAAGCTATAAGTGTGTGTCACAGGATGGTTTGGGTTGGAAGGGACCTTAAAGACCATCCAGTTCCATGGGCAGGGACATGTCCACTCCAGCAGGACCATCCTGAGTGTCCTCCTTTGAGCTTCTGGCTTAGCAGGGGCTCTCTGGGATTTTTCTGGTAGACACTGTGATGCCTTAAGGTCCATCTGTTTTTTTTTTTTTTTTATTTTCCTAATTTTTTATAAGCTTTATAGGTAGTTACATAGTAAAAGTAGATTTAGAAGCAGCAGCATTTATTCCTTTACCCTTAACATAGTAATTACACACATTCCTCAACCCCATCACCCCATTCCATGCTCCCCATATCAGTTATCCCCTGAATTCCAGTAGAAATATTTAGTCTCTTGTCAAGGTAGACCCATTTTGTTTAGGGAACACTTGTATCTTGGCCTCAACTGCAAAACACCGTCAGAAACACCCACTCTGGAACCTTGGGGACCGGGTAGAGTCACCTCCAGATCCTGCTGAGCCCTGCAGAACAAAGACTGTCCCTGCACTTGGTCCTGGCTCCTTCCATACCTTCAGCAGTCCAAATTCCTGGCCTGGATCTGGGGTCTAAATCACAAACAAGCATCAGAGGGTGTCTCTTCCTTCCCAGCCTGGAATGATTTCCAGAGTTTGGCAGTTGGGAGGCAGTACCTTGGAAGGGGAGGGAGCTGGGCTGTGTTGTATAATTGATGCATTGGAGGTGTCAGGTGCATGCTAATGGCAGGGCTGCTCTTCTCCCAGGTACTCTGGACACTGGTGATTAACCAGAGCACACACTTAAAAACTGCAGCAATCCAAGGCTGGGAGCTCTTTTTTTTTTTTTTTTTTTAACTCAACCAGCAATATAGGAAACCAACAAGTAGATGGCATTCTATCTCTATTTTTAAATTAAGAAACAACTGCTTAGGATGTCATGTAGTCTGTTCCTTTGCCTTGTTGTGTTATATTGTTTCTCTGAACAAAGAAATGTGTATTGATTTAATTTCACAGCCAAAGCCACGGACTTTAAAAATGTAATGATAAATATAAGCATTGTAGTAAAATTGATTGAATGAAAAATAAATTTCTTTTTATGTTGAAGAAATCTGTGGTAAAATATCTGACAGGAAATGGCCAAGTAATGAAACACAAATTTTCTCAAAAACTTTAAGTTTTCTGGTTGGGTGCAGAACAAATCACAAAGTAGTTTCCTCTTATTCACCAGGAAAGGGAATGGAGAGTTGGCCCAACTGTGTAATTAATATTTCCAGCTGAATTGGCCCACAAGGCTTGATTTATAGCTTAATAATGAGATATATTTGTACATAGATAGAAAAAGATGTATTACTTCTTTAAAACCCTCTCTTCCACACAAACAGCATGGTGGGCAACTGTAAAATGTTTCCCTTTCTCCTGAATAGTGAAGCACTTTTTATTTTTTCAGAAAAGCTTCCATTCAAGGAATTAGCAATGGGGAACCACTAAAGGCTAAAGGTTGCTGGGCTTTATTTAAACTTTGAAAGGAAAAAGTCGTTTAGGTATTGAACTGTGTTTTACACCAGATAAATGTCTCATGAACCTTCCAGCACCTCATGTTCCTGGCCAAGAAACAAGTCAAAACCCATTTTATAAGAGAGTATTTGTTGATTTTTTTCCTCCTTTTTGGAGAAGAAAGGAGGAAAAATACTGTGTTGTAATACTCTTAATACTTTTCTCTACAAGTGCTGTTAATTCCATGCTCTCTATGATGCCTTGGCACAGAAACTTGAGATTAAATGTTCCAAAGCTGTCCCATTTCACTCTTCCCTGACCCAAAAGGTTTTGGTGTGATGGGTCAGGGGCTCACCTATATCCAGGGGTGTTGCTGGTTGATGTTGGTTGCAACTGTCAGCTAAATCTGGCAGAGAACATTTTCATCCTCTAACTCAACCAGTTGACCCACCCAACCCACCTGTTTCGGCCTTGCAATGGGGGTGTTTTAATTTTTAACAATCATTATGGTTTGGGAGAGCAAATCTGAAGTCAGCAAATCAGGTAAGTGCTGAGTTAAGAGTTGCAACCTTTTCATTGTGTCCCTATGATTCAAATTTTTATTTATACTTCAAAGAAAACAAACAATTCAGAGGCTTTAAATATAAATCCCTATACAGTGTGCAAAAATATTTGCTGTAAGTATAGGACATTTGCTTATGCTTTTAAACACAGAGGAAAAGATATGAATTTTACATTTTCATGTAAAAGAATATCCTGAATAGGAAGGGTTCCACAAGGATCATAGAAATCATACTCTAAAGTTTCTATTTCATTTTCCTCCACAGGCATCTCCAAGATTGTTTTTATGTGTTTTATTTCCATTTAATTGATATCTGGGACTCCTATAGGTTAGATATTGCAGTCATAAATATGATCTGGACATAATGACAGCCTTCAAATCAGAGAATTTGCTGTCTTTTGCCTCTGACAAGCAAGACAGTAACAAAATTAACATTATAATTGGCCCCCAAACCATATTCAGTGAGAATTTTGAAGCTTGCTCAGCTGCTGCCTGCTGGAGGAAGAGGTGCTTCAGAAATTGTGCTAAATTAAGGTATTCCCCTTAACTGGTTTGGCCTTATTTCCTCTGTCCTGAGCAAACAGGCTGTGTCAGCTCTGCTCCTGCTCCTCTCATCCTCAGTTTCAACTGGATTCCCCGTGCTCATCCCAGGGAAGGGCACAGTAAATAAAGACACTGATTCAACTTCCCCAGTTATTCCCAATGGAATCTTGGGTCAACACCAATTTTCTCTTCAGGTTTTAAATGTGGCCTGAAATATCTGACTTTCTTCTAGGGCTCTGAACTGATTAGCCCATCCCTGACAGATTGAAATTTATGGACTTTTAGAGGAATTCTTTTCTGTGGGATCGTGCCTTTCGTAGCGTTACTACTGTCATGGCAAAAACTAACTGTTAAAATATAACCTTACTCTTTCAAAAAGGCAAAAAAAAGGAAGAAAAAAGCGAAATGCTGCTTTTTCATGTCAAGTTCTCCTTAATATTCTTTCCTTTTTGGGCAGATTTGTTTGCCAGAAAAATGACTGCAATTTGAGAGACTTGCAGTTCTTGCCTGAGGGCTCTCCAAGAAGCTGCCTCACCTTAAAATGTGTTTTTGAGTAGGGGTTAAAAAAGCAGTTTAAGCTTAATGAATAGTGATGAAGTGTTAAAAGGCAAGGTGCCTGAATGAGAAACAAAAATGTATTTCAACTACAGTCCCAGAGTCTCATTAAAATCCTACTAAAGTGATCTCTTGAGGATACATTGTCCAAACTGCACTGAGGTTTGCAACCCTGCACGTCTCTGAATTTGGGAAAATGCAGCTATATTGGCTTTATTTTTGTAGGATGAGAGGTTTATCTGAACTGGAACATGGCACTGCTGGGGTCCACCTGACAAGGCTTCACCAGGTATAAAATGGGGCAACTCTTCCCCAGAGGATGAAATTTGTGTCAGTCTGGAAAATATACAGCTTTCATTGCAGGAAAATAAATCATCAAAAGCAACTTAATTAATTTAGTTAATAATGCAAAGGGATTATAAAATACTATATAATTAGTAAACAAAATTATATGTTTAAGGTCAGCCTGTGGCTATAAGCAAACTGTATATAAAAATACCTAGTTAATATTTAAGAAAACCCCAAACCCTGTAGCAATTTTTCTAGGATAAGTATGGTAAAATATTCCACAGCTACCACAATCATGATAAATTTTGGATTAAGGAGTGCATCTGGTTGCTGAGTGTCAGCATTCTGGCAGTGCTGCAAATAGGGGCCAATTTATTTGAAACTTGTAAATCCATAGTAGATTATTCCATATTAGCAGTTGGGAACTCCAGGCAGAGAAATGGTGAGTGCAATTTTATTAAAATAACACTCTTGTTAGATTGCTTTAGCAAATCAAGAAGATCATCAAGATAAATGAAGAAATTAATTAAAAAACCACAAAGGCTTTGTCCTCAGAGATTGGAACTGCTGTACAAAGTGATGGTACTTCAATAAAAAAAGTCCACAAGTTGAAGGATTCAGCAGAGTTTATTGTGAAATATTTCCCTTCATTTAAATCCTTTCCAGGGGTTATGTGTCATGTGATTCTAATCTTTTCTTACTCAAGTATCAGCAATTACCATAAAATTTATACAGCAGTTACCTTCATTGATGTTTGAGACTGAAAAAAGCAGTGTATTTAATGAAAGGAAGATTGGAGCAGCTCAGATCACCTTGCACAATAAAGGTAGAAAAAAACCCCAATCTTAGCAATAGTGGCTGCTCCAATATTAATAGAGGTTGGTATTTCCTATATTTGGATACTTTTTCCACACTGGAACAAAAGATGCAGTTTGTGAGCTCTGATAACAAAATAAATGAATATAGTAATCCTGGATTGTACACTAAGCACCACCAACCAGCCTGGATCACCCTAATTCCTTTTCCCAGATGTGCCTGGTAGGATTTTGCCACAAATATATGTGTTGCTGTAGAAATGGGACCACAATATTTATCTATATTTGTCTACCTGTCATTCAATTTATCTTAGCCAAAGTGCTTGCTGAAGGAAAAAAAAAAAAAGGTTTTTAATAAATCCAAAAATCATTTATAATTGGAGTGTACAGAGAAAATGTAAGTGAAAAACTAATTAACAACAACAAAAAGATAGATCTAGAAAGTATTTTTTTATTATCTGAAAATTGTGAGAATTTTCAAAAGAATTATAAATACTTGACAATGTACAGGTAATTTGTTTTTTTGGGAATTCTACTCCCTCTGGTTTTGTCCACAATTGCATAAGGATGATAACCTGTAACCAGAGTTGGGGATGCTGCAGGCATTTAATCTCCAATTCAGAACTTGTAATATAAATTTTGGAATTATTGTCATATTGCTGCAGTTTCATGCTGTGAATAGAAATGACTATTCCTATTGGAAAGGCTTCCACTTAAGCTAAGTGTTTTTTTTTTTTTTTTTTTAAGTAAGGTTCTGTAATTTGCTCCAGATCTGAGGGTAATCTTCCCCAAATTTCATATATAAACTTGTTCAAATGTGGAACACAGGAATGTTTCTTGGAGAAACTATTATTGGAGAACACTCTTCTTGGAGAAATATTACTGTATGTTAAAAATACAACCATTAACTTAGAAATTTGAGTGGGTTTCATGATTTTGGGAGACAGTGCTCATATCAATCCCACACTGGTGCTCTTAGGTAGCCATTTATCCCCAAAAATTTGGGAAGATTAAGTGAGGGTCAGAACGAAGACATAATTTAATAGATGTTTTCATCTCCCGTTAGATTATTTTCTGCTTTTTTCCCCTGATTTTATAACCTGCATTCAGATTATACATGTGTTCCATCTTATTATTTTTCTTCTAATAAAATATACTTTAAGCCATAATATTATTTTCCACCCTGTAAGACAGGTGTCATATTTCCTGGTAGAAAAATATTTATAGGTTTTAGGATACACCCAGCAAGGGGGGTACAAGGTTGATACCCAAATGTTTCACTTGGCCTGTGTTGGTAACATAAAATGGTCTTTGTGAGAAGTTTAATTATGAAGTAGTAATAAAATAACACTGTAAAAGATGAGATCAAGCTGAGTTCAAAGCTCTATTGGGTTGTCAAACACTTAATGCATTTGCCCTATAGCCAAGCTGGTTTTTGTACAAATTGAGAACACAACTTGGTCCTTGATCTCCCTAATGGAATTTCCCCTGGAAGGTGTTTTTGTTTTTTGGTCCAGGCTATTTTCCTGCTTGTATTTTAAGCATCTAAACTGCTCTGTCCCTGTTCTTACTTGAGCTGTTGTCACTTTGTAAAATCCTCCCTAATAGCACTTGTTCTTTTTTCTGCTTGACAGGTGGCCTTCCCTTCCCTGTGCCCTCCACGTGCCTGGAATGCTGATGGATAACCAGGGGTTTACCTGGAATACGCAGGTAGAGACAGGAGGGGGAAAATCCAACTCCTTGTTGCCACTGTTATTGATATTAAAGACTGGAAAGGTCTCCAGTCCTCAAAGAGGAGGCTTCACAAAGCCCCAGTGAGGTGATTCCTTGAGCCTTGACCCTTTATTTAGGATCCCTCAGCAGAGATTTAGGCTCGTGCTGTTATTCAGGGCAGATCTTTTGTCACATTTTGGATTTCTGTACCAGAAAGGCAGAACTTTCTGAATTGAAGATGCCCAGAGTTTTATCTGCAGCTCTTCTGGGTTTGTTATTTAAAAGCATCTCACTGGTTTAGATATCTAAGACCCAGTGAAAGTCAGTGAAACCCAGATAAATGGATTTTAGGGATAGGGTTACAAGCATTTGCTATGAATTTTGTGCTGCTCTCCACAGAATCTTAATTATTAACTTTATTTTGAGCTATAATCATTATCTTTGAGGAATAAGAGTCTTGATAACAGTGAGCTGGGGCTGCACAGGTGAAAATCTTACTATTTATTTTTTATTCACTCCTCTTTGTCTCTGGAAACGTCTGTCAGTCTCTTTGGCTGGCATTCCTCTAATTTAATAGACTGTGCTTGTCAAGATTGGATATCAAACACTGCAGACAATCAGGTAAGTCCTTGTCATCTGTCAAATAATGGGGTCTTGGGTGCACTGAGAAAAAGTTGGCAAAGTAGGATGTGTTACATTCTGAAGTTTAAACTGGAGCTCTGTTTACTCCTAATACAAAAAGAGCATTAAGAGCTTGATAGTCTATTTGAAATTCCTTTGAAAATGTATCCCAGACTGGATCTTTTTTACTGCTTGTCTCTTGTGAGCCTCTTTTGAGAAAAAGCCATTCTTTTAGATCCACACTGCTATAAAACCAGGGAACTGTCAGAGCCCTGCTGATCCAATTACAACTTTAAAACTTTTAAGCTTTTGATTTACAGTAAGCTCATTCCAGTTAAATACAGAGGAATCTTGTTCCTAATCTCCACATTGTTTACCAGTGTATTTCACAGGATATTTCATGTCTTTTCTCCCCTTACTTATGGAAAATAAAAATAATCACAGAATCCCCGAATGGTTTGGGTTGGAAGGGACCTTAAAAATTGCCCAGATCCACGCCCTACCATGGCCAGGGACACCTTCCACTAGCCCAGGTTGCTCCAAGCCCTGTCCAACCTGGCCTTGGACACTTCCAGGAATGGGGCATCCACAGTTTCTGTGGGCAAATTTCTTCCCAATATCCCACCTCACCCTGCCCTCTGTCACTTTGAATCCGTTTCCCCTTGTTCTGTCACTCCAGGCCCTTGTCCAAAGTCCCTCTCCATCTCTCTTGGAGGCCCTTGAGGCACTGGAAGGTGCAGTTTATTGGGTTTTCTTTTTCTTTTGTGATGCAAAAGCATCCATAAAATGCTGGTAAAGACAGTGCCAGTGATGAGAGTGTTTCCTTAGGTTTTATTTAGTTACAGTGCAACTTTTAGACACAATATTTGAGGCAGTTTAGAGTTGTGCAGCTGTAACTGAGCAATGTCATTAATCTCTCTTTTTAGACTGTCTGGGGTTGTTTGGGCTCTCCAGTTGTGCATTCAGAGCTTTCTTGCTAAGATGTACATGAGGAGAGTGATAGGAATTTTGGTTATTCCTGTTTTTTTTATTTCCCAACACTCCTCAGCCCACCAGGAACTACAAAACCGTGGAGTGTGAAGAGTTTGTGAAATTATTTCTGATCAAGTCTGCTGGAGATAGTTGTTTGTGTAGGTTTAGTTCGGCTGCAGGGAGGCTGCATTTCAAAAACAGAGAAATTTTGTTCAAAAAAAAGTAGATATTTTGACTATTTCAGCTCCCAAATAAGAAAATAACACATTTGGCAGCTACCTCATAGAAGTAATTAGTATTTAATTTGATAATGTTCCCTATAAACCCTTGAATTCATAAATCTATTTGCTTCTCATTTAGTAATAATTAAGTTTTATAATGGAACATCGAAGGAAAATGTTTCCAGAGTTTCTCTGTTGAAGATCTTGGTCCATAATCTCTGCAAAGTTATGTATTCCCAACTAATTAATTTAAACAGCCAGGACAGAATAAGAGAGTTGCCGTCTCTGTTTATAATTAATTTCCAGTCAGATGTCATTTTTCAACACTGAAATATTTTCCTGCTTAACAATTACGATGATTGTTTCCAATTTTTTAAAAGATGTTCTGTGAGGACTCTGTACTGGAAACAGTTCTGCATGTGAATGAATTGCCTTGAGATTGATTTAGTACAAAGCAAATTAAATCAATGGCATTACTTGTGTGAATTTCTTTACTCCTGCTTGTAACTTTTTACTTGATCAAGGCTGTAACTTCACTTGGTGGCACAGGAGTTGCCTTTTTCCCCTAAAATCAAATTGTGGCAGTTGGTTGATCCGTGAAAGTTCCTACTGAGGAAAGACAGTGCACAGTTAGGAATGCACAGCTCTTGATTCCCAAATTTAGGAGTCTCAAAGGCTGTAAAATAATAATAAAATATTTCTAATAATAAAATCTGGCTAAAATAAGAAGGTAGATTTCTTAATTCTCAATTATTTTTCAGATTCAAGTTGAATCTTAGTAAATGCTCCTTGTTACCTCTCAAATCCACTTTATTTAATTCTATATGCAGGCACTTGTCCTGCTCCTTCCCTGTTATTTAAAAGCTCTTGCTGAGCATTCTTTCCAAGCATGAAATACTTCATAGATTTTAGTATTCATATTGTTTATTTCTTAAGATGAATTTTGAGTTTGCAAAGAATGACTGTGCAATGGAGGAGCATCCTCATAGATCATCCACCTGCTGTAGAAATGTTTTGGGCATAAATGTCAGTGTGGATTTGTGTTTGAAATCTAATGTTCTTTAAAAGCATCTGCTCAATTTCTCTTTAAGAATGATATTGTTCTCCAAAGAAGCATTCAGAAAAATCCTATTTACTGTAAATTAATTTAGTGGATGAAAATCCCGTTGGATGATGTTACCTGACACATAAAAAAGTGTCAGAGCTTCACCTGAATGATAGAGCTCAGTAAGAGGTGTCTGCAGTGACAATTCCCCTGAGCACTGATGAGACCTTGGATGAAAGATTGTGCTTATCAGTTTGGGGATTGCAGAGGAGTTTGCTGAATAATCATCTCTGCATCTCCAGAGCGATTCTCAAGCCCAGCAGAAATGTTTACAGGGTTGATTGTTTGTATTGATGCTCGTCAGTGGTTTATTTTCATAACTCAGACACATCACAGAGGGAACACATCCAAGCCTGCTCTCTTGTGGGAGTAGTCACGTTGGCACATTTCAGGCAAAATTCCCACAAAAGCCCAGAGGATTATGGATAATGTCACGTTTGGAACGAAGCACAGAAGTGACAAAATTTCTTCGTGTTGTAAGAAATTCTGCTGGTTTGATGTTGTTATTCCTCCCAGTGTGTGTAGGTGCAGGAATGCACATTCCCCAGGTGTGTGATAGGTGCAGATCAGTTTGACAGCTCTTTAATCTCCTCAACCTTCAAGAAGTGTGATTGTTGAGAAACACTGCAAGTCCATTTCTCTGGAGAGTATCTTCATTTCTGTCAACAAATCTCTTCCACCTTTGACTCAAACAGTAAAACAAAGGGATAATTCTCTTTTTCCTGCCTTCACCACTGTCTCCTTATCCTGCTTCTCTTGGCTGTACAATTTTTCAATGATGCTACCTGTGCACTTCACATTGTGGTCTCATTGCTTTTTTTTTTTTCAATATAATTCTCTCCTCTTATACCAAATCCTTTTGTAAATGTGATCTGTCCCAGTTGATCTTGTTATGGCCATTATTGCTATTGCTGTTTGTATCCTATTTTGTCACCTTCTATTGACTTGTCCCCTCTTTTGACTGCTTTGACAACCATTTCTTCACTTTGCTCTCCCACAAAAATGCCTTTGGTGCAAACCCCTGTTCCTCTGAAGGCTCTGCCATCTGGAAGAGCCTTTCTGAGTCTCTCTGCATCAATGACTTGCTGTATCTTTTAAAATCTCACTGGAAAGCAGCTTTTCTCATTTGTCTGAGCCTCTTAATACTATATTTGATCACTTCCATTATGAGCTATTTAATTTAGTGATTATATTATTCTAATCTTTAAGGCATTTTAGAATAGTATTTGGAAGAAAACTGTCTTGTGTTATAATGCTCTGTTTTATTATACGTCTCCCTGACTGAAATAGAAACACATTAGAATTTATTGAGCAGATTTTTTTTTAATTTCTTACACCTTCTCTTTGAGTAAGTTTTATCCATTAGTAAAAATACAAGTAAAACTGATTTTTTTAACATCTTTAGGAGGTGTTTAAGACAGGCATCAGATGACTGAGTCGAGGACACCTTCCACTAGACTGGGTTGTTCCAAGTGCTATCCCACCTGGCCTTGAACACTTCCAGGAATGGGGCATCCCCAGCTTCTCTGGGCATCTGAGAGTGCCCAGTTGGAAGGATTGATATGGATTAGTTTTTAATCAAGACAAACATTTGCAATACCTAAGTCTGGTAGAGGAGAGGTTGGTCCTCACAGACCCAGCTGAATGGTAGGAGCAGGGCAACATTTCTGGTGGAAGTTCCATGTACAAGGACACAGCTCAGGAGAAACGAGGGATTGGGGATCGGAGAGGGGATGTCAAACAAGACAGTCTCTTCCAAAAATTGTCTCCCAGAAAGCTGAAGGGCAGCACGAAATTATCTCTCCTCAGACACTCATCCATTAATGATATTAATGACTGTGGGTTGTGCTCAATTTGATTGTTGTCCTCAGGAATGACTGATTGGAGCCAAGCTGCACATGGACACAGTTAGTAAAACATCCCTGAAGTCTGGCTGTCCCTAAAACATTCCTGCAGGACAGTCTGATGGCTCGTGCTGTGCTGTGGATGCTGCACACATTGCTGTTATACATCATGCAGGTTCTGAGCTGACATGTGTGAAGGGAATATGGGATTGTTGTGAAGGGAAAGCAGTTTACAAATCTACACTCAGTGGCTTTGCTGTCTGTCTCTGAAGATGGCTTTGTTTGCCAGTTTGAACTCCAAATGTGATACCTTATGAATTGTGGAAATTGGGCTACTGGCACCCTCAAACCTTCCAAAAGGCCACAGAGATTCCCAGCACAGGAGAACCTGTGCCTATAAAGGAAGAAAGATACTTGTGTTTAAGTGTCAGTTTAGGTGCCAGAATTTCTCTGGCACATCTGTCTGGGCCTGGCAGATATGGAAAAAATACCTAAGAGACTCTATTGCTCCTCTGGAATAGCAGAATGAAGCTAAGCAGGAAAATTCATCACCTTCACAGCCCTGGGAATTTGTATGTAGGTAACCAAGCTGCTTTCTTTCCTGAGATTCTCTGTTCACCCCATTATTAGTGGTTAAATCTTAGAAGCACTGCCTTGCCACGCTGGACTCAGGTAATGTAATTACCTATTTATGCAAAATCTCAATTTCTCCCAAGTTCAGTAGGAGAAAAATGCCTAGATTCTGGTTTTGCACAGTGAGACACTTGAGGCAGAAACCTTAGGTTCAGTTTAATTTCCATATCCAAACTTCCCTGAAGCTTCAGGTCTGGGATTGGGACCCATTATCGTAATGCATTATGTTAATGCTATAGATGAAATTCCAATTCAATCTTCTCCATAAGAAAGCCTTTGACATGATCTATTAACCATCAGATTAGAGGTAGACTGACTAATTATCGTTTAATGCAATTGAATGCCAGGGTTTGTCATTTGCCAGGGCTGGCAGGGTGGGGAATATAAATCTGTTAGTATGGATATCGTTATGAACTTCGGATGGAAGGGAGATTAAAATTCCCTGAATGTAATATTTATTCACAGTCATTATTCACAGACTGACACATCACAGTGTCATAAAAATGCCAGCACCTACCTTTCCATTCATATGTGGTTTTAGGAGAAAGATTAATATGATCCCAGTCGTAGTTTAGATGGACCTGCGTGCTGTTATTCTTTATTAGTCCTCCATGGGCAAACATCTCTGTATGGAATCTATATTCTGGAAGAATCCTGATGGTGGGTAGCTCTTCCCTATTATAATGGCATCAAAATGACAAGGGAATAAACCCTCTGAGTCATTAAATCTAAATCCATGCAGTCACAGGGCAGTTCAGCCTAAACTCATCAGTCCCCTCTTCTCTTTCAGATGGGTCTCTGGTCACCTTAATTTTTAGTGCTGATCTTCATCTGGGTTGATTCAACCACTAATTTCCAGCCTGGCAATTAATCAGGTGCTTTACTGAAGTCCAGATAGATTAGATTGATCTCGTTTTCCCTTCCAAGGAACTGGTTCTCTTAGAAGGAAAAAAAAAGGAAAAAAAAAAAGGAAAAAAAAAGAAGGAAAACCCAGTAGATCACTAACACTAATCTTTCCCTAGAGACCTGGGCTCCACTGGATACTGATTTGTCATTTCCTTTCTAGGTCTTTACTTCCACCCACCCCTTAAGAGTGTTTAAATTGCTACGTACGCCTGAGACGCAAGAATAGGTCCATGATTGCCCTCACCACTTATTTCTCAATTTAAAAATGAAATAATGATTTTAGTGCTCTCTTGGGAGAGTCATTTGATGTCCCTTAATTTAAAAATAATAATAAATCAAAATTCAGAATTTGGGATGAGGATTCTCTTATCGTGCTGAGCAAATATTTTGCTTCATCTCAACACTTTACTCACTTCAGTGACAGTGCTCTCACCCTCCCCTGGCAATTTTAGTTTTGCTCCAGGTCCAGTACCGCTGTTATTCAAAATTTAATGTATTTATTTGCATGTTTGACTGTATCTACACTGTGTTTTATCTTAATGCTTAAATGCCCCACTTTGTCTTTTCTCGTGTTCTCCTCCTATTCACATGATGAAACATCCTTGTGCTGTTTGTTTTCATTTTCATTGTAAAACCACCTTGAATTTGTCAGGTTTCAGTTTCTAGCTTCTAAAATTCAGCTTCTTTACTGATTTGAGTTTGGTTTTTTTCATTCTCTCTGAGCTTTTTCTCAGTACCTTTTCTGAGGTGGTTGTTTCTCTAAATAAATGAGAATTTGATGTCCAGTCTGTGCCTGAACAGCTAAAATTTTCCGTAATTATCTTATTCTCCAATGCATTTATATCCAAACAAATTCCAGTAATGTCTGTTGATACATAAATACGACCACAGGATCTTGTAGAAAACTTAAACTATCCCAACAGGAATTATTTTTAAATTACTTCTCAAAATCACTTCAACCACTGCTTTACCTGGAGTATCATTTCCTGTCTCCTGAGAAGTTCTCACATTGTTTATGTACAATGTTAACCACTGGGATTTTAAATTCTATTTTTTTTCTGAACTGCTTTTACATGCTTTTATTTAGTTAGGATTTATTTGTGTACTTCTAAGGTTTTATTTTCTTCTGACCCTGCCTTCCCTTCCCGTCATCTCACTGATTCCAGATCGTATCAGCACGAGGTGAAAAATGAAATGTTTTTGAGTTTTGCCTGTAGTGAAGTGTAGCCTCTGAAATGTGTCACTCTTAAACTGTACAAAGGGATAATCTGTGGGCAGATTTTATCTTCATATCAAACATGTTCTTTTGTGAAGTGATGTGACCTGCCAATGATGTGTTACAGATTTTTCCACAGCTGGTTTAACTGCCCATTGTAACAAAAATAGAGAACTCAATTGAAAAAAAAAAAAACAAAAACAAACAAACCACAACAAAACAGTCTCAAAAAGGTCGTTTAATATCTGAGGGTGCCTGTCTTGGAACATTGAATGGATCCCAGTTTTTCAGCAATGGAAAATTAAGAAAAGGGTTTAAATGTTGTCATCTAAACCAGTTGATGGCACAAATAGGAGCCGTTGGTTTCATGGACAGAAAGTGCAATCTGCAAATAATATTACACACAAATTGTAAAGCATTGCAGTTTTAATTTTGTGGGAGTTTCAGACGTGAATTGATGTTTTTCTTAGCTCACTGTGTATGAACCTCTCTGATGCTGATCTATGTGAAATTCATATTATTTGGTCAACATTTAGTATAGAGCTGGTATTTTTCGGATAATAGTCCCTGGAAGTGTTCAGTGCCAGGCTGGATGGGGCTCTGAGCAACCTGGTCTGGTGGAAGGTGTCCCTGCCCATGGCAGGGGGTGGGATGAGATGGTCTTGAAGGTCCCTTCCAACCCAAACCATTCCATGATTCCATGGTAAGACTGTGTAATGTAACATATGTATATTAAGCACCATGAAGATCTTCACAGGCACACTTTCCTTTTGGAGGGGAGATCAACATTTCAAACCCAGCTCCAAGCATTTTAATAAAACACTCAATATTTGAGCAAATGTTCTATGATTTTGAGGCAGTCCTAAAGAATGATAAAGGAAGACCTTTTACAACAAATTAGAAAAAAATTTAAATTTATAACGTGCTAAATTTTTAACCTATAAAGCATTTACTGCAGAGAGGAGGGAAGGTTTCACATTGTAAGGGCTGGTCTTCAGCTCCTAATTAGGCATCAGATGTGTTTTTTCCCCCTCTTTCTTTTGCTCCCTGGGAGCTGCACCTCATTTTGAGCAAACTCAGGGGTGTCAGCAGACTTGACTTCTTGCTGGTTTGGCAGCTGCCTTCAAATGTTGTGTGCTGGAGGGCATGGGTCAGCTTCAGACAAACAGTTGGGATTGTTTTCCAAATGATACAATCAAAAAAAACCCCTAAATATGTTTGCCATAGCTCAGCAGAGACCCTTCCAGACCTGAATAACCTTCTCTGTCACCAGAGGAGTTACTGAAGTAGAGCAGCAAGAATATGAAATATGGTGATGTGGGGATATGAAAGGATGTGCTTTTTGCCCTGTTAAGGGAGAAAAAACTCTGTAAAAAAGGACTTTCAGGGCATAAGAACTGGAGCTGTGAATTACAAGACCTCTCTGGTGTGATTCTCAGATCCATTCCTTCAGCAAACAAAATTACTGAGGGAAATAAAACTTTATTCCCACAGAAACAAAAGGCATATGACACAATAAAATCGATTTTATTGTTATTTATTTTGTTGTAATAGTTTACTTGTTGGAAACTGGCATTTTCTGTTTAGTATCTGTTCACTTTCTCCAGCATAATGAAATTCCCACTGTCATGAGCAACAGGACTGCCTTTTAATTGGGCATAATTACATGATTTCTTTTATATTCCATAGTGACAGTAACAGCTCTACGTGGACTGGTTCGTGTAGTTAAGGTATTACCACATAATTTTTAATGCAACTGTCCTTGCTGTCTCCAGTGCTGTCCAACTGTTGAGCATAAAAGGGGAAAAAGGTAAGTTAAAATCTGTAGAGATCATAACGTACAGGTGTGTTCACAAATATTTTGAAATATCTATTGTTTTGTAACTAAACCAATTTGTGTCTAAATGAAAGAACTAAGATATTCCCTACAAAAGTGTTCTAAAAAGCAACAGTTTCTGAGTAATTAACGCACCAGAGAAGAAACACAGATTTTGCTGGGAAGTAAAAAAACAAACCTGATTTTTTTTTTATGGCAAAACCTTGCACACACTTTTCAATGAGGTCTATTTTTAGTAAATATCTACATTTCTGGGCATCTGTCTCTTAATTTCACATACTGAAATACCACCCAGTGGATTGTGTCCTGTCAAAAGGAAAAAGGAAGGCAAAATTATCACTATTATTCTCCAGCCCCAGAGTGGCTGATATTTCTCTGAGCCTTCGTCGAACAATTAAAACGTCTGGTAATTAGAGTGGTTGTAATCTTTCAGGTTATAGAAGGGTTTAGTGTTTATTAAGAGGTTGCCTTCTGTGTTGCAAGATGGTTGTCAGCGTGGGACCAGGCTGGGATTGCCACAGACAGCACAGCCAGGGACGTGTTTTCCACTCCTTCCCTGTTTTAACCCGGAGGAAGACATTGGATATGTCAGAACTTTGCATCTAATTCACTCTCTGCTGGTCACAGATTTCCCCTACAACTCCAATAAGTAGGTGGTGACATATTTTTGTGGTGGTCTAGCCCAGCTCACCCCATATCAGGGTTTTTGTCCCTCTTTACTGGAGCTCAGTGCCAGGTCTGGGAGCTGCGCCAGGCACTGGAGGGGACTCCACAAGCTGGGGAGAGGGGGGAGGATGAGTATTTCACAAAAAGGAAGGAGATGGCAGGTTACATGATGTAATCTCTCCTCATATCATCTTTGACATAGTGGAAAAATCGGGTATATGAGCTCAAGGTGCCCTCAGGCATCTTGACTTGCCAGTGGTACTTACTCAGCACATCCCCGACCTTGGCGTCGGTTCAGAGCCACATTTGTTCACAGATGAGCTCCTCGGGAGGAGTTTGTCCAAACACTGAGGCACAAAGGCACCTGGGTGTCTCACTGCCTTCCAAAGTTGGTCAGGCTGACAGTGCTCCACAGAATATTTTGTTTTCAACAGTCTGACATTTTACTTTGCAAACCCAGCAGGCAGGGAAATCTCACATCGGTTCTAAAACTTGCTGCTTAATGTTGTCTGACTTGTCTAAGCTGGGCTTTGGACAGCAGAGAGTTGAGAATTTAAGGTTGGCTCCCTGTCCATGGGTGACGATATCTTCTCACAAAGCTTGGTAGGCTATTTGTCGTAGCTTGAGACCCCCAAAATCCAATTCCCGAGTCCAGGCCCCCCTCCCACATCTCACCCCAGTGTGAGAGGGGTGAGAGGAGACCCCTTGTGTGTAATGGAAAGAAATCCAGCTACAACTTCAGCTATGACTGCTGCATGGAAGAAGAGAGACACTGCTACCCTGAGAGTGGAAAGGATTTTTCCTTCTTCCCTTATTGGGGGAGAAGAAATTTGACCCATTGTAAATATTGCTTTATTGTAGGAGAGATAGTTAGGATTGTGTATATAATGTATTATAATATTTATTTGTGTAGTGATTGTAATATAATTCCCTTTCCCCCATATTGAGTGTTGTGTTGTGTCTGGAAAACCCCTCTCACACTGGGGTGAGATGTGGAAGAGGGGCCTTGGACTCGGAAATTGGTCCAAAACCACGACACTATTCAAAGTCAATAAATTGCTGAAAAGGACAGCTTTTTGTCAAAAAACCTCCAAAACTCTTCCACCTCTTGAAGTTATCTTTGTAATGAAAACATCCATTGCTTGGTGAGAGGGTGGACAAAGTAATATGGTCCCTGCTGTGTATGAAGTGTTTTAGAAATGAGAACGGTACAATCATAGATACGTCGCTGCTTTTCAACCTAATAAGAGTAAATTTGATTTATTTTGGAATGTCTGAATTTGCAGTTGTACAATCAGGTGGGATTCTAAGATACGCTCAAAAATTTAGTTTTAAAAGCAGGATTGATATTTTTCAAAACTGGCTTTTTCTTTTTGTATCTAAAGTGTTTTGAAACCTGATCACACTGTTGACAACTTCATAGCTGCGGAATTGTTACAAGATGTCTCTTTATATGAGATTTAAAAAATACATGATGGTTGTATTTTCTAACTTACGTTGTTAAAAGCAGAGCTTTGTCATTTCAAGTTTCAGGAGATCCAAAACAAGTCAAAATCCTAAAAATTGTTTAAAATTGTCCTTCCAGATTTATTTCCCGAAGGTTTTTCCTTATGTTAAATTATATTCTTTATGTTCTTGTTACTAAAGTAATATTAATTTTTGATGGTTGTTTATGATCTGAAAATGCTACATGTGTGATATCTGGGGCATTGACCTAAAAATAATAGATACTAAAATACACCAGCATAGCACATTAGTGGCAAAATATTTCTTGGTGGTGGTGTAAAACTGGATATAATCATTAAACACTTCTTGTCTCAATTTAGATCTTCTCAGTGGAGTAAAAATATGTCCTGAATATAAACAAAAGAAGGAAGAGAACAGTGAGATGTCCACTGGTCACCCCTTAAGGGTTCTTTAATCCCATGGTCTCATACCTTGGTGTCCTGCAGAGGGAGTACCCTGAGCTCTGTGAGAGCCATGGCTGTAAAATGGTCTTTGTCGTTCTTCCAGGGTGTTTTTTCAGGATTTGTGCAGGATTCCCCCCTGCCTCCCAGTGCTCTGGTTGCTCTGTCTCCCAGTTCCTTGAACCCCATTTTGTGTTTCCACTTCTCCCTCTCTATTTTCTCTACTCACAAAGTCCGAGTACTGGATAATGTTAAGCACCTTATCAGCATTCAGGAGACTTCCCCAGCACTCACCTAGGGATTCAATTCCAGGCCAGGAGTCACTGACAATACATTTTCTACAGTCTCCTTTCTTGCTGCTCCCTTTGTTTCCATTGGCAGCTTCGAACTTCTCACGTTTCTGTTCTTTGAATATTATTCCCAGCACCTCTCAAGCTCTTGCCATGCATAATGCCATTCTCCACATTTCTGCTTTTTAGTATAAAGAGTGTTTCTCATGTCACAGTAGCTCAGGAGTGAGTAAACTGCTTTTGAGGGGGGAAAAAGGGGGTGTCAAGTTGAACCAGCTGAAATCAAAGGCAAGAGCGAGACATTTCAAGGTAGGGTGGTGAAAATACAAGTAACCTTTGCAATAAAGGATTGAAACAGCTCACAGAGGGCTGAGATGTTTTTGCTCAATCATGCACACTAGTGGAGAAGAGGTTTCCAGGGAATGGTGTTTTTCTTTGGCTGAATTCACTGCGCTGTTTGAATTTTTCCAGTGGACCTTGGACAGGTAAAGCATCTTTCTACCTCTCCTTAGGCCAGAATCCCGAGATGTAGGTTTAAGCTTCTGAAAAGTGAGTCTCTTTCTCTTCCTAACAGTTGTCCATGGATTTTCTCTTGAGTATCTGTCATGGGTTTTGTGAAATTGCCTCAATTTTACTTCTCCTTGGCATCCATTTAGATGTCAGCCCTGCAAGTGTGGCTTGGTGAGCAGCGAGGTGCCCGTGTGCCAGGAATGCTGACATGCTGCTGGATCCTGCCTGGAGGCACAGTCTGACAGCAAAAGAGCCTGGTCAGGGAGCAGGTAAATCTGGGAGTCTGCCAGATTCCTCCCAGCTACTGAACTGCATCTTAAAGAGCAGTGTAGACACAAGTAATTCTCCAGCTTTTAATTACCAAACTGAGTGGGGAACTGAGCTGCCTTTACATACCCAGTGACTTTTATAATTTTTATTTTTTGTTTAATATCAGCAATAACAAAGTCCCTTTTCCCATTTTCCTCCCTGGAATTAATAGAACTGTGGAATTTTTCTTGCTAGATTGTAGTTTTTATGCCTGATATCTGCCCAGATAAATATGTGATTAAAAATAATCTATACTCAATGACAAGTAAATAAATTTTTATTGAAACAACTGTCAGTAGGGAGACTCCTGCCTGGCAGGAACTTCAGAATTGCCAATTCCTTTCTGAATCGTGTCTGTGTGTGCAGGTGCCTGAATGTACCTGACTTTCCTCGAGCACCACATTTACTAATGAATTAAGAGTCCTGTTCTTTGGGTACATTGTGAGATGTCTGAATACGTTGATTCCTGGTGGAACCTTCTCAGAATAACTTCAGGAAATTTTTATCTCCTACTAAATTCCTGAAAATTCTGCAAATTTGAAGTATGGAAGTTGAGGACTTAAGGGTTTATGTTTGCAGAACTTGCAAGCTCGGATCGATGGTGTGAACAGAAACATTAACAGATTTGCTTCTGTGTATCTGGCCATTGAATGTTTAAATAGCTGGTAGAAGTATTTATTCTTTTATTTTAAATAGTATATTCCAGTCTTAACCTTTACTGTTCATTTTTCTTCAAAAGTATAAAAAGATTTATTGCTATAATATCTCTTGCTGAGCAGATCAGAAGATTCAGTGTATTACAAAAAAAGCAGAAATTATTTCAAGGAACTTTACCACTGGAAGATTCCTGTCTTTCCTGCAGGCCTGATGTTTACAAAATTTAGGAATGTGACGATTTTGCTGATGTCATCAGCTCAGATATTAATGAGTTAGGGGGTCTGTGTTATCAGGCACAACTTGAAAGGGAAAAAAAAAAATCTACATTTTTTTGTTCTCCAAATCTAATTGGGAATACCTGCAGATTCTGGGATAAGTTCTACTGGGGTATGTCCACTGTAATACTGTTGAATCAAATTTATTCTGGCTTTTTTGCTGGGGTGTAGGGAACGATCATGAGTCACACTAAAACACAACAGTGGTCCTACTAATGACTCCTACGTGTTGCCCACCCTTCTTTCACAAAATATCTATTGATTACTGCTGCAGTTTCCCTAAGACTCAATAACAAGCAAAGCACATTATTTTTTTGCCACTCTGGTACATGGAGTAGATCAGAAAATGCAGACACATTCCTCTCTTGTGGACAGTATTCCCATGTAGGGATTTTGGGCATTGCAGAGACTGCTGAGGTGCCAATAACTGAACCACAAGAAGGGATGGGAAAGGCTGAGTTAGAGAGGCAGCTGGGAACAGCCAAGGGCCAAGTGACCCGAGGACCTGAAACATGTGAACCCCCCTGACTCCTGGAACTGCTGGAAATAAAAGGTAGTAGCTGCAGAAAAACTTGTCCTGGTTGTTCTGCCAGCTCTTGGAAAACTTAGATTTGTAACTCTTCATAGAGAAAACTGGACAATCTGTCCTCATTTTCCCCCCACATCCATGCTGGTACTTCACCTAGGACTTCTCTCCAACCAGGGCTCTTGCAACCTCCTCATTTTTCACTAATCTATCTTTTTTAGCACCTTCGTTGTCTTCAGTTCTCCTCTTCATCTCCACCAGGCCCAACCTCCTCCCCTCCAGGGCTGCAGAACCCACAGCTGAACCTCTGTTTGACCCAAGTGCTGTTCCCAGAGTCAGGTAGCTCCAGTTTATTCTTCCAAGGGCTCTTGAGCCTTTTGCTCTTGGCTATTGCTGACCACTTTGGTCCTTTCTTGTCTTCTGATCTTCATTGCAAGGCAGAGTTTCCCACTCCTGGGAATGAAAACTAAGATCATGGCTTGTCCTTTGACAGTGGAGATGGATAATGGGCACTTCAGTGCATTTTTTTCAATGCAAAAACAGCTGAGATAACTGTTCCCATAAAAGCCCAATTGATTGCTGTAGGCATTATGTTCACTCTGACAATGATAAAATGATTGCTTTAGTATCTGGCTGCATAACCCACTTACAGCATGTGCACCAGTATTATGAGAATGTTTCAATTGTGGAAATCATTGAGATGTAAATGTCATGATTGTAATTTATCTTCATTAAAAATTCCGTCGGCAGAGGGGGAAATTAATACACGTGCTGTGTGGAGTCCCAGCCACTAAAAAGTAATATGTTACACTGAAAACAGGGGCTTAGGAATGTAACCACATCAGAAAATAACTCACATTCTGGTGATGTGACAGGTGGTTATCTCAAGGGCACTGCCAGAAATGTTTGAGTGGCTCTCAGTTGTGATGGGGAGTGGTGGAACATTTCATCTCCCTCTAATGGCACCTCTTTCCCCCTCCCTCCAACATGGACACTCAGCCAAACAGAAGGGATCTGTCACCGTTGGGTTTTAGTGATCAAAAATGATTGTACCACCTCAAACTGCCATCAGCTTCCAGCACAAAAGCCAGCTGGGAATTGTATTAATGTCACTGGAAAGACTTCCATTAAATTCAGTGATTTCACATTATTTCTCCCGTAGTTGTCTGTGGTTCTTTTACATTTCAGATTTTCATTGTTTTATTTAATTGCTGATTTATTTGCTGACTGAAAATTTTTCTTTCGAGTTCAACATCTATCAGCTCAATCAGGTGTCACATTTCTATCACAGATCCAAAATTGCCTGACTAAAGACCTATTAGAAATTATGTTTTTTCTCCTGCCACAGATGACTTTAATCTATTACCTTCTTACACATAAAGCTTTAGAGTGTTTCTTTCCTTTATTCATTGATTGTGTGGTGTTGATTTTTTTAATTTTATTTTTTGTTATCTAGTCCAAATAAAAATTGTGATTTCTGTTCCATTTCTGTTTTAAAAAAAATTAATTGCGTTTGGTTTGAAATCAAATATTTTAATTGGAAAGCAGTGGGTGGCCACTGAATACTTATATACTGATTTTGATTAAGTTTAATATGTTCTAGTGCTCTCAGATTTTTTTTTAATTTTATCTTTTGATGGTGTGTCAGCATCTTGCCTGTGCTTCTCCTGTAGACGAAATGCTTCATCTCAGTGACTTTCTTCTCTGCCAGATTGAAAAGAAAATGAAATATTCATTGTTCATGTTACGTGTTCTATAATTGGCAAGTCTCTCTGGAAATACAGAGTAATTGCTGAATTTATGTTTATTATTTTATTTGCTTTTATATCTTGAGGAGTTCTGATTGTCCCAGGATGACCTTTTTTGGTTGTCTGTCCTTCCACTGACCCATTCATAATATCTTTGCCAGTGCACAGCAATGTCTCATTGCCACAGTTGATGCCAAAGCTGGGTGATAAAAGATGTTCTATAATTTGAGAAGTTCCTGTTAATTGCCAAATTCTCGATGTTAAGGAATTGAAAGGTATAATTTTTCCTTAGTGCTATTACATATGCCGTGTTTTGTCTGTCAGCTATGTTTTACACCTCTCTGCCTTCTTTAAAGTACAGCGGTGAGAAATGTCTTGGAACAGGAGAGGGAGCCCTCAGCCTGGATATGAGGGTGGGAAGGGAAGCTCCCCTCTGCCCTGGAAAGCAGAGGGAAGAGGGGTTATTTTTACCTACCATTCCATGTTTTGTCCGTAGTTATCATAATTTAGTCACAGTTACAGGTATCTGAAAAGGTGGAGAGTGAATTACGTTGAAAATTAAATAAAAACAAGTAAGGAAGGTCAGGAAAGGGAAGAAGTTTTGGAGTAAATGACTCTACACGTCACAGTCCAACAGAAAAATGGAATTGTTCCTGAAGGCAAATGACGGGGACAAGACATATTTGGAATGGGTGTTATAAAGAGCCTTGTTCTTTCAAGTTTTAATTAACAGAACTTTCTCCTGGTTGTGCTGTCAGGGATGCAGATTTCACATTTCCTGGGGAATCATTTTACATGACTGGTCTTGTTGGAGCTGTCGCCTCCTCTTCCCTGCATCCATCTGCTCAGGGATACAGGTACACGAGCCTTTCCCCACAGGCAGGTAAACAAAACCTGCTGCATTTATGGTATAAATGGGCAGGGATTTTCTCAATTGAAAGCACAGTGGAGAGAAAGTTACACAGAAAGGTTTCGGATGCTCCATCAGGGCTTCTGATCAAACATTTGTATGAGGCAGTTTGTCTTCAGTTCTTTCATTCCAAGGGTGGGGAAACGTTTTTCCGAGTTGTTTGGCTTGAACTGGTTGTAACTGAGTTATTTCACAATTAAATTATTTTACTTTTCCTAAAGACTGGGGAGTTTTTGCAGGTTTCCATTAAAAATAGGAAAAAATACACCAAATAACCACAATAAAGTGCTTCCACCACATTCCAAGTAGCAATTTTTGTTCAAAGTTTGAGGGGTTTTTTTGTTTGTTTGTTTTTCACTTGCTGAAAGTTGAATTTTACCCTGAAGAGTTCTCTTTTAGAAGCAGGGCAGGTATTTTTGTAAGCTTATAGGATCTGTCATCTTGACTGCAAACAAAACAAACAGCAAAACAAACTACTACTGTCTTCTCAGAAGGCTTTTTATATGTTCCCCTAGCAGCAAATAGAGGGAAAAATCACAATACTGTGGAACTAGGGGTCAGCATGACCAACTCTTGGACAACTATCTCAGATTTCATTTTGATTAGTAATTAGTATAAATTGAAAAATGATTTGAAGAAGAAATAGTTTACTGTCCTCCCAAAATGTAACTTTTGGCAATGATCAGGCCATGGCTGTTGGTACCATGCAAATCAAGTTTTCTGAATTTTGGGTCAATAATATACTGTGGTGCTGACACTAAACTTGAATATTTTCAGTTTTGAGGCCTTAATTTCACTGTCGGGTGATTTGTGGGATTAAAAAGAATTCAGATATTCAAACTGATTGAGTAGCATTTCGTACTGTGGCTTATGGTGAACATATAATAGTTTGTTTTATGCAGTAAGCTGTAATAAGTTAAAAATTTCCCTGATGCCCTTATGTATTGAAAAATACCAAATAAATAAAAAACAGGCTAAATGAGTAAAGGACTCAAGAGCTTTTCCCTGTACACTGGGGCAGGACATAACTTTAACACATATGAAAATTATTTTTAATATCTAAAAGGAATACATTTACATGTAGATTTATTTGAATAAGCATATTTTAATTTATCATACTTCTGACCACTAAGTTAATTACTAACCTGGTATGGTTAATGTTTTGGTTTTTATGTCACACAAATAAATAGTAGATGAGTAATATGACAATAAAAAAAAAAAGATTTAAAGTCTATGGAATGTTAATATAGACATTAATGTATTTTTTTTTTAATTTAGGCCCATGTAGAGGAGAAGGAAAACCATCAAAGTCAGGTGAGCTGCACAGTTGGAAACCTCTGGTAAATATTCCTTCACTTTAGTGAAAGTCTTTCCAAAATGTGAAGTTTTGGACAGAATTCTAAAGCACTGAAACATTCTGTAGCAGATCTTAGGAATGGAATAGGTAGCAGAGATGTTGTCCAGGGGGCAGGTGAGGTAATGGTCGTGTATCAATTTTTGTGGTGGCAAAGGTTTCTGAAATATTACCATGTTTTGGACGTGCACAAGGGTTGGTTCTTTGCTCCTGTGTCAGCCTCTGGCTCACATTTATATCTGAAAATTGTGTGTGAAAGGTGCCTGTCAGGTAAACCAAGATGAGAACATAAACCAAAGCTGCCACTTCAGAAAATAAGAAAGTCAATAGAAAATGTTTTAGAGGGACTCCTAATGATCTGCTTGATCTTTACAAAAATGTCCCCAAGGAGCCACTTGTGAGGAGTCAAAAATACAACAGCACTTTTAAGAATGTTGCTCCATTTGTTGGTGTGTTTTGCTAAGGAATGAACAGTTCTTTTTCTGACATTCAGAGCGCATTTTTAACTTAGTATAAATGCATATTATTAAAGCTTTAACAACATATGGCAGAGAGTAATAACATCTGTGCCTCTCAGCCTTATTCTTTCCCAACATACTGGAGGCACATTTTCTTTTCAGAACTGTGTCAGAACCACATAAAAGTCTGTTTTAAAGGAAAAACAGACAAGAATGTGAAGTTTTGTCAGTAGTGACACCAGGATCTGGGGGCTTTGCTGCCTGTCCTTGAACAGTGTCACACACAAAGTGTGAGAGGAAAAGGTGGGACTGGTTTAAGGTTCAAGAGCCAAACCAAGCTCTTGGATCAAAGCACTACAAATTCCCAAGTTTAGAACCTTACTGGATCATTAGTGTGTTATCCCAGACCCAAGTGCTGTTTCACTTTTTGGGAGAATTTTTTTTTTTTTTATTCAGTTGTTTATTTGGTTGGATTCCTCATCTGGACTCTGAGTTTTGGAGAAGGTTTTAAAGATCTGTAGAACACAAAAATGTGGTGTTTGAAACCCCCTGATGTCATGAACAGAATTATGTTAAGAGCAGGTGAGGCATCAGATGCTCTTCTCAATAAAAGAGCATAAAGAACTCCTCAAGTAAGAACCCATTAAAATGCACTCAAAGAGCTTTTGGTTATTATTAGGAACAGGTTCATTTTCCACTGATGTGAAACAGAAAGAAATCCCGAATCTCCCTGTTTTGCATATGTATTGTTATGCATCTGGAAAATAATGTATTTTTTGGAAGTACTTGCTACAAAACAGATAATGCCTTTTATAATTTTTTTATTCTGTGAAATGGGCTACCTGCTTGTGCCACTTATAACATCTTGATATGAGTTCCCATTAATCTGCAATATAAATTTCAATTCTACATGTACCTGTATTGGATTAAGGCTTAATCACTCTTTAAAAGGAATGATCCAAATTGAACCCTTGTATAAATGTGCTCAGTTCCCTAGGACAGTAGTCAAAATTAACCCCATTTTTCTGGCTACATTTTGTCTACTTTCTGTAAAATCTCTGTCTTTTGTACTCAGTTATCTGGTATATTCTCCTAGAAAAAAAATTAATTGCTTATAAAGTTTTAACCTTGCTCGGTGGAAGTTTAACCACTTACAACACAGCCTATAATTGCCTTTTTTATCATCATTTTTTGGTCATAAACCCAGGGGTTGTCCTTGAATAAGGAAAATGTAGATTTTAGAACTGGTGAACAGTTTAAGAAAGTGAATTATCTTGGAGCTCATTTCTTGAAAACTGCTCTGAAGAAGAAATAGTTTACTGTCCTTCCAAAATGTAGCCTTTGGCAGTTGCTTTTGTGAGTTTTGGGTCAATAGTATATTTTGATGCTATATGTGAAAAAAAATATTTTGATCAATTCTGAGACTTTAATGTCACTTGCAGGTGATTTGTGGGATTAAAAAGAATTCAAATATTCAAATTGATTGAGTAGCATTTTGTACTGTGGCTTGTGGTGAATATATAATAATTTGTTTTATGCAAGTATCCTGTAATAAGTTAAAAATATGCCTGATACCTTTATGTGTTGAAAAATGTCAAATAAAGAGAAAACAGGCTAAATGAGTAAAGGGTCCAAGATCTTTCCCCTGTATACTGTGGCAGGACATATTTTTAATACATCTAGAAATTATTTTTAATATCTAAAATAATTAAGTTAATTTACCTGTTAGTTTTATTTGAACAAGCACATTTTAAGTTATCATACTTCTAGCCACTGTAATAATTACTGTAACACTGGTTTTCAGGGCTCTCTCTGATTGAGAACTACTTAAATTTTTTTATTAATAATAACATAATCACGTTGGAACCCGTGGTCTGGATTAATTTTGAGAAGTGTTTGCATAGTAAATATCAGAACAACCTGTGGGTTTGAGGCAGGTGGAGAACTGGGAGAAAGAAAATTGATGTCTTCCTCAGAAAAGCAAAGTACAGGAGCCAGGATTTACAGAGCAATTGGTTTTATTTTACTTCTCACAGATGATAAGAACCAACAGATATTTTTTAAATAATGAATCACATCAGACCAGTCTGATTTCTTTATATAACAGAAGGCTTTGTGGGTGGAGTACAGGCTTTGTTATGTGTCTTTTGATGCAGTTGATATTAGAGATTAAAAACATCCTGAATAATCATTGATAAGGAAACCAAACTAGAGAAATATAAATGGATGGGAATAAAAACTGATCCCATTTAGCCATAGAAACACCACAGGGGTGCCTGGGCAGAATTACCTGCCTGTGCAGATGGGAAAAACACCCAAAACTCAGCTCTGTCAGGCTCTGCTGTAAAGAAATGGTCTGATTTGGACCATGTAAACTAAATATCAGACAACTATGTTAAAATATATGCAAGAAGGGACCAACAGAATGTCCTCAGAATGTAGTAATCTTGTTATAGATTATAAAGAAGAAGCTTTACATGAGCACAGATAGATTTGTGACTAAACTTTTTCTTCTGTCTCACACACAGGTCTCAGACTGTGTCCAATTTTGAGCACTTCAAGAGAGACGAATCAATTAGGAATTGTAGCATGGAGAAGGAAGAGCATCAGGTTCTAGGAAATGATTTTATATTTCACATTTTTGTTGTTTGTTTCCAATCAAGGGCTGAAGGGAGGCAGAGTAAGACCTTCTCAAGTGTGCAGAACGGTCCTGCAGAAAGGAAGAGATAAAAATCTCTTTAGATAGACAGGATGTAGTGGCTTTAAGTTGCAGACAGAAAGATTTGGAGCAAACTTGGAGCAAAAAGGGCAGTAAGACAATGCAACAGATTGCTCAGGGTGCTTGTAAAGTCATGCCCAGAAGGTCAGATGGTGGTGGAGGGGCAGCAAGTGTCTACCATGACAAATGAAGTTAAACTGATCCTTCCTTTGGGCACAGGGAACAGACCAGATGACCTCTGAGTGCCTTCCCTCCTTGAGTTCTATGATTAGATGGAAAATGTGTCTCAGACCTTAAAACAACCCCCTCTGAATGCTTATTAACATGACAGTGGTTGTTAACATTAACTAGACTTAATCAGGGCTACTGTCCCTTCCTGCAGGACGAGAATGAAGCGACACAAGCTGTGCCAGCAGCGCTTCCCCTGTTTACAAACAGGAGAGAGATGATCTTGTCATCTACAAGGATTGTGATTCTACAAGAAAATGAAGTGTTTAGTGAAAACTAGATGTCAAACTGACAGTTAGTTTTAAATTAGAAACCCTCCAAAACATAGCATAATGTACTTTTGGGTAATAAACAGGAGTAGTGAAGTTTGAGCAGTGTGTTTTTTGGCTCAGATGGTGATTGGACGGGGCAGGAGCTGATGGGAACTGGAGGGGGGTGCTTCAGTCATGTCCTGTGTGTTAATCATAGAATCACAGAATGGTTTGGGTTGGAAAGGACTTTAAAGCTCATCCCATCCCACCCCCTGCCATGGGCAGGGACACCTTCCACTAGCCCAGGTTGCTCCAAGCCCTGTCCAACCTGGCCTTGGACACTTCCAGGGATGGGGCAGCCACAGCTTCTCTGGGCAACCTGGGCCAGAGCCTCCCCACCCTTCCAGGGAAGAATTCCTTCCCAGTATCCCACCTAACCCTGCCCTCTGGCAGCAGAAAACAGCAGCAGCAGCAACTTGAAATTCTCATCAGGGCACCTCCAAGTTTGACCCCGTGGAACCATCCTTACCTTAGTGTTTATGTCTTTATTTATTTACTTATTTATTTCTTTATTCTGTTTGATTTGGTTTTCCCCCAATTTTTAAAAATTAATATCATAGCTGTGAGAAAAGACCAACCTTGCTTTGCTGAGAACTGTGCCTTTAAGAATGTGCAAAGCAAATGGGCTGAAGCAGGTTGGGGAGTCTGTGTTGTCTCCATGAGCATCTTGATTTTTCATAGATTTTTTAAAACAGGAAGGATTTGCCAGACACCATCCATGCCAGGCAGAGTAGGATAAGTCTCTGTAGTGAGCCCATTGTCTGGATATCAGTCTGATTGTTAAAGGCTTGACATAATATATGAGAATTAAAGAATTTTAAAATACTGGAGCACTTCTGGCCTTTATTCAAACAGCAAATCCACTCAAAGTAAAGCATCTGTCTACAGACAATCTTGATAGAACTCTCTTTCAACCTCTCCAAGAAGTAGCTTTTTTTAAAAAAAAATCTTTTAATTTACGCCTATGAATACTCAGGAAAGAAATTCTTAAGCAAAGTCTGTTTGCTTTTCCTTTTCATAGGCAACATTAGGCAGGGGTTTTATGTGATGAATTTTTATTATTATAAAAATGATCTTGTGTTGACTTCATCAAGTGACATTCTAAAACAATGAATCCCATTACTGTGAAAACATCTAGATTTGATAAAAAATAAGCTTTCTATTAAATATTTGAATCAGTCCCTCCAAGTCCATGACAGAAATCCCATCCTCATTAATTTCAGAAGTTTAAAATTAATTTTTACTATAATACAATAACATTACTGTTATAATATAATGAGCCCTTTGTCTCACATTGGAAAATATTCTTATCCACCTTAGAATTTCTGAAAAATATAGAATGTTTTCACTTTGCTTTTTAGTTTGCTCATGTTGCTACACAAATAAGCCAAACTGTAGCTACAGATGAGGTGGCCTCAGTCTTTTCTCTCTCCTGCATTTGCCTTTTCCCAAAATATAGTGAACTCCCAAATATCCTAAAGGCAGCATGAAACTGAGACTCAGTTTTCCTCTCTGTATCTCAGTATTTTTTTTCAGTTTGAGAACAATACTTCTGTTCTTTGTAAAACACTTTGAGTCTGGTATGGAAAAATGCTACAGAAAAAGCTAGTTTTTTTCTCATTTGGCTTTTACAGACAGATTACAATAGTCATATGCTTATTGCAATATAAGCATCATAGTTATATGATAATTATTTTTTTCCTCAGTAGATATAATCTGTTTCTATCCATATGTGCTAAATATGAATGTGTTTTGTTGGAGTTTTCCATATTTAAGGAATTTCTTGTGCTTAATCTGTAAACCAGCAACAAGGAACTCACTATAATTTCCTCAAATTGTATTTCTCTTAGGCAGACAATATGTATTACTTTTGCTCACTTTATAGTAGCAGCTACTAAAGGAAGCTGTGACACAGCACATTCTTTCTGCTTGGAGAAAATGAAATCATGTAATGGCTCTACTCTGCTGAAGGAACAATATTCTCCACAAGCAAATTTATAAATTTTCCTTGTATACTTCTATAGCAAGGTCAGATGTCTTGCCTTTTTTTTTAAAAAAAAAAATAATTTACCTGAAAAGAGCCAGCCCACAAGTTCCACAGTACCCAAATTTCATGCCAAAACGTTAAAAAATGTGTCCCTGAATCCACTTAGTGTGAAACATTGAGACTTGCTTTTAAAGTACCTTTCCATGGTACAAAGGGACCTTAACAGAGCTGAAAGCAGGGCTTTGATCTCAATAAGCTCATACTTCCCTAATAAGAAGTTGTTCCTTATGTAATTCCAAAGAATTAACAGTGCAGCAGCAAAGAGGAACCCACATATATTTTATGAGAGTCAGAAGGAACCAGTTTTTCACTGCAAAGTGTGCAAAAGCACGAAAAGGTAAATGTTTCACTGAGGCATCACAGGAGAAGCCTCCCTGAGCCCATATAATCCAAAAAAGGTCTTCAGGGAGGGATAAGAGGGAAAGCTATATTAGAAACGATGTCCTGATGATTTAGACCAAAATTCTAAGGAGAGTCTTTGGAGAGATTCTGGTGGTGATTCACAATTTAAAAGCCCAAAACAGAAGAAAAATGAAAAGAAAAAAAAAAAAAGAGGAAAAAATAAAAAAGATTCTGGTTCATTGCAGGGAAGGATCAGTGAAATGACAGGTAATTAATCCCCACCCTGTCATTCAGTTCATCAGAGAACAGAGTGAACCTCTGCAATATCTAATAATCACAAACAAACAGCAACTAATGGTGTTTGTGCTGCAAAAACCGCGGAGTCCCCAAAAGAACAACAAAAGAATCCAGGCAAGTTATCCTGGTGAGAAAGTTATTATTGCTGCCTAAGTGACACTGAGTAAATAAAATTAAATTAAAGCTGTGAGGAAATGTTACTGCCCTGGAGATCAGGATAATTTTGTGGCACAACATATCAAGGAATATGTGGCAGTGCTGACAGTGGAAATGCATCAGGACCCCAAAATTCCCTTTCAGGACTCACTGGCATCACAAAATTCTTCTGATTTTAGTGTCTGTGCCCTGATGGAAGAAAGGAAGGTACTTTTTATTTTTCCTAACAGTATTGGGATGTGTGTTTTTTGTGAAGTCCTGTCATCTTTCTCCCATGTGTTTCAAACCACCGTTTGGAGCAGAGAATCACTCCTGGGCTGCTTCTGCCTCTGCATTTACAAAATGCTTGGGAAAATAATAGGTTTGTGTCATATCATAATAATAATCACTTACAGGCTATTCTCACAAGCTGAAATCCTAAACAAGCACTATAGGATTTGGCCTAATTACCCAATTCTCGTTCTCCTGTAGTCGGCAAAACCTTTTTTCTCTGCCTCTGTGGTTGTGGAATGCCAGGATTTCCCTCTGCAGATCAAATAATTCTGATTTTGCTTTTATATTCAACTGGCGACTGAATTGTTGGTTTTTTTCCTTACTAAAAATAGATTCTCTTAAAAATAGATCAAAGTTTCAGGAAAATGATAAACTTTGTTTTCTATGCTTTGTATTTTAGTTATTTTGAATAGATGACATTCTGAAGAGAAATCACAATGATTTCACACTTAATGTACAAAATGGCTTTTTTTTTTGTTATGTTGATATTACATAAAAAGTTCATTAGAGTGATGACATTGAATTCAGATGCATTGTAGAAACATGTTCTAGTTTTTATCCATTCTAAATCCATTTTTATCCAGTGTTTGATGCATTTCCTTTGGTAGGTGCCTGAATGATTATATTTCATTAAAAGTGTGCTGTGTCTTGTCTTCACAGCAATTCACAGGGATGGTCATCAGAATCACGTCCAAAAGTAATTCTGATTGAGTTTGCAAGTAGTTACTAAATTTTATTTATTTGAACAACATTGGATTTATTTTCAGAGACTTTGAATATAGATCAAAAATAAGGTAGTTTAAAGTCAGTATAAATCAAAATATGGTCTGAAACGTTAATACATTACCTATGTCACTGGTAACAATTCTATCAAAAATTCCTTTAACTATCAAATGAAAACAAAAATCTTTCTTGAGTAGATTTCTGGGTATACACATAAATTTGATGCAAGGTAGAAGTTTCTCTGTATATCAATATCATGCAGGTCATTATGAACTTGGAATAAAAGTTTGGTGTTGGAGTTGTACACACTCAGTGGATCTGTCAACTGTTTTTAGGAAAATAGATTTAACTGCTTTGTATTTCAACAAAAGATATCTTACCATCTTATGAGATAATGGGGAAAAAATCCATTAGGAGCATAAGGATGTGGTGTTCAGATAAGTTATTAAGGAAATTAAGTCATTAAGGAAAATGTTTATTGGAGTAATAAGTAAAGTAGGTTTATTTTCAATGGCACTTCGTATCTTGGCCACTTTGGGTTTGGATTTGATGCATTGCAAGAGAAAGATAGTAATAAAATTAGAAAAAAAATAAAAAAGGGGCGGAAAAAGCAATTAAAACTAATAGTAACTATGAAGAAGGCTTTTTCCAAGCCACATTTCAAGACTCAGTAACTGTCTTTTCAAAGAACATTCAGGAGAAAATATTTCAACGGAATGATTTCTACTAATTCTTGTACACACTCTTATCTAGGCTGGTTTTATTATTTTTGTCAGATTTTTTTGCCTTTTATCTCTTTGGTGTAAACTGTGTTCAGGAGCCTGACGTGGGTTTTTAATTTATTTCGGTGGGAAGAGTTATATTTCTTTAGTAATTTCTCTCTTATCAGGAACAAATTTGGATTTTTTTACTTTTTTCTCCTTGAAATCTTTTGGTCTCTCCTGGATTACAGTCTCGTGTTTGGCCACACAGAAAAGGTTCAATTGGCATGTTAAAAATATCATCATCAGATACCAATTCTGCAGAACAATTTTTAGGAAACACTTTCACCTATGGAAATTTAGCACCAAAAAAAAAAAAATCCCGTTTATTCCAAGTTTTTAAAAATGTTGGATTTTGGAGAGTTGTGCTGTGACAAGGGACAAATCATTGGAAATCCCATTTCTCTGAAGTCATAGATATGTCTGGATAAAAACTCTTCCTTGAGGTTCTTTGTCTACTAACAGGAGTCCAGGATTATTTATTCCTGGTTCTCTAAGACAATTGGTAGCTGGACTTGTGCACAGAACTTGGCTTTACTGCAATTGTTTCTCCAGCTATACAATATAAAAATAAATACCTACCATATGGGGATGCAGGGAGGTTAATTCATTATTATTTATGTAGCACTTTTAGACATTTTTATAGAAGGGACTGTAAAAATGCTTTTATAGATGAGGCTGTAAAAATGGAAAATTGTATTCCTGTGACTTATAAATTTTTTGGCATTAATGACACACACCTTGTTTTCAGTATTGGTTCTGTTCTTTTATGCAAGGCCTTCATTTAGAGTGGGATAATTTTAATCCAGTTTTAGTCACTTAAAATTTAGGTGTATAGTCTCAGCCAGTAATTGATATTCCTGCTAAAGGAGAGAATTCCACACATCTAAGCTTTGGTGCATAATTTTTAGGTTTCGAATGTTTCTTGAGATGAATCTCCTCTGTTTGGTAGAAGTGTCCAGTAACCATCACACCTTCCTGGCTCTGACACCCTCCTGGGGGTTTGCAGGCTGCTGATGTTTTTGGAATGGAACTAATCCAACAGTTTGGCATCAGCTCCTCCAGATGTTTCTGGTTGGCTGTGGAGGATTTTCTCCTCTTCTCTTTATTTAAGGCAACACTAATTCGCAGAAACACAACTAAAATACCCCTGTTATGTAGATAGTGGAAATATGTATTATTTCACATAATTTCTGCAGAGAATACATGAATTTATGGCTGTTTATTCTTTTACATTTTTAAAAAATGTTGTGCTTGTTGTCATATCCGAATACAGGGTGTAACTTGCCCAAGCAGAACTGGAAGGATACATTTTCTTCCATAAAACATGAGGAAATTTTAGTACAAATCTGAGTGTGTTAACAATATTAAACCCCTTGACTGTCACACTCATCACTGAAACATTTAAGTGCAGCCTTTTGTGACTAAAAGCCTGGTTCTAAATCTCGGAATCAGGGAAGACAGAGAGTGAATTCTGTCCATGGCCTGGATGAAAAGTATTTTCAATAGTTTGCACTTGGCAGTACTGAAGAATTTGATAAAATATAGATAGTTCCAAGAGAATTTTGCTTCTGTTCATTCACAAAATAACTTGTGCAGAACTTCAGATTATCACTGGGTAGAATATAAAAGGTGATATGACTTATAATCAACCTGAAAGAAAAACTAACACATTTTTTTTAATCTGGCATTATAAAATTGACTGGTATCTATCTCATAAACGAGGTGCATGCTTTTATATTTTATTACAGCAGGTTCATAAGATGAATCCCCTCAAGTGTGAGGTAGAACTGGTTTAAACTGAAGAACTGTTCTGTAAGCAGTTCAGAGACACAATAAACAATGATTTACTTCTTGGAGCATTCCATTTTCCAGTATGATAATGACATAACTGTAATGAACCGTATCTTCTTGTTATGAAAAAGAATCAACCACAGTTGTTGCACAGACCTGCTGTGTATCTTGTCTGACAGCACTTGCTTTTTTCCCCAGCTGCGTGGATTTGCTTCTAGGCAAATGGCAAAGCTTATCTCCAGCCTCAGTGTTGTAAGGTGATAAACATGTTTTCCTTTATGCACAGGAGACATAAATGCATTCCTGCTCTTAGTTTATTCCAAAAGAAATTCTAGCTCTGTAGTAATCCTACATCCTTTAGAAGTCAATAAGCCTTTTCCCTAAAATAAGCTGACTATCCATCTGTTCAGCTGCATTCCGGACCTCTGCTGGGTGACCACAGACCTGCATGGAGTGTAAGTCCCGTTCTCAGATGTGTCATGATTGTTCATAACAGAGATTTACATACATTAATGCTTTTTTTGGGAAATATTGTGTATATGATGAAAGCTATTTGTTTGTAAAGGCTGTAAAATTAAAGAGAAGGACAAAAAGAAAAAGAAAATAGGGAGACGTGTTTCTTTTGACATCCCTGAGACTCTGACACAGAATTTGATATTAGCACTGATTTCAGGTAACTCTTATGAATGCACAGTAACTGTAGCAACAAAATGGTTCTTTTTAAGTTCTATTTCTTACCTTTTTCCAGCAGTTTTCCTTCATAATGAATTTATGAATATGTCTGTATTTTAGCAGCTCGAATTGATGAAAAGAGGAATTTACCATTGATTTCCAAACACAGAACCTCAGTCAGGCAAACAACTAATTGCTCCATTTTCAGTATGAACTGAAAAGCTTTTGTCAGTGGCAGCCAGCTCAGAGAAATAACTCTGGTACAAAAGCAGCTGACCCTGGGCTGAGGTGGAAAGAGAAAAGAACTCAGCAGAATAGCAGTGACATTATACCTAGTTTGGTGACATTTGGATATAAGGAGGGTGCAGAGAGGTAAATCAAAGTGCAAAGAGTTTGTATGGGAGAATCTTCTAAAAATAGAAAGAATGGGATGTCTGACAGGACCTAAATCCATGATGGGTTAAAGGTGATGCCTTTTGGTTCAAGATGGGATTTGGGAAATCCTGGAAGATATGGGTTGTGTGAGAAGTAGTTTCCATCCTCTAAAACGAGCAGACCCACTGATTTTCCACCCAAACCAGTTATCTCAGTGAGGACAGCCAGACTGTACCTGGAGTAAAGCTGGAGAATGGTTGGAATCAGTCCCAGACGTCCCTGGAGGTGGGATGGGTGGTGACAAAGCGGTGGCTGGTCAGTGAGACTCTTTTTTTACATATAAAAGTGATCAAAAAAGGATTGACAGTGACACAAAAATGCCCCCCTGGTTGTTGTCTGTGATGTTTTGTAGCTGATTGGTGCCCACAGCCTGATATCACACCGGGTTTGGAAATGGAATCAAAGACACACTTCAGATATTCCCATTCTCAACACCCCCTGGCAGCTGAGGGGGAGGAAGCATTTGCTGTAGAGAAAACCAAAAGAAAACCCGAGAATTCCTGTCTATCATCCAAACAAGGCCTTCAGTTTGCCTTGTTACTGTAACATAAGGCAAATTTTTCATCCAGAAACTTTTAATTTTTAGGAAAGGAATTTCTTTCTGTCATAAAGTTTTGAACTTTAATTAACTTTCTGTAAAGGGCTGATGCCTTAGATAGCAGACAGAAAGCCTGTGTTAGCATATAATGGTCAAGGGCATACCTGCCATCTGATGTAATCTTTACATCTATGCCAAAAAAGATTTATGTTCTTATGAATAAATATTATTTGGTTACTGTATGAAGAATGATTTTTAATGGGAGCAAAGTTGAAAACTATAACTCACTTATGCAGCTGTTATTCACCTAATGAAAGTCCTGCAGAAAATGTATTTTTGGGTTATTCAAAAAGTTCATTAAGGTGTGCAAAATCTGACACTATTTTCTATTAGAAAACACAATAACCTGCCCAAATAATTTAGATGTCTATATAAAGGAGCTAATTTAGTTATATTCTTATGCAGGAGTTATGCACCTTCAGTACAAAAATTATAAATAAACAGGAGTGGGTCCAACAATTGAAATTACACTGGAGTCAGGAGAAAATATAAATTAACCAATTCTAAAGGGAGGATCAGTGAATCAGCAAAAACTGATGAGGCAATGTATGGAGAAAATTATTTTCCTTAAACTGAATTCAAGACAACAGAACTATTTAAGAGACTGAAATACTACACAGATATTGGGTCAAGACACATTTTAAGATTTGACCTTCTCTAAAATTCCAAAAATATTTTCTTCAGTCTTCTGGGAAGGTGGATTTTCTAGAGCACGAAATGTGAATCAAGATTTGATCTAAATCCAGACCTTCTTAAAATTAGAAGGAGTTGTTTTCTCTTAGGTAAAAATACGTGATCGGGACAAAGGATAATTGGCCACTAAACAATGTTTATATCATGTAAGTAAGAATATTGAGATTCCCACTTTTCTGAAGGTTTTCCTGTCCTTTACTGGAGCAGCACAGTGCACATTTGGCCAGACCTGTCTGGGTTTAAGGTAATTTTGTCATGAATTCATTTTGACTGAATTAGAGACTTCTTGTGATCAGATTCATAAATCTGGTGTCAGTTGGGTGAAAAAAACAGCTTTTGAGTACTGTGACAACATATTTCCAAAACATATATTTCAGATACATAATGAAGGTTTTGTTCTGGATATTTGATTCTAAATGTTGAGAATAACCCATCTTGTGTTCTTTATGTCTGATATCAATGATTTAACACTTTGAAAAACATTTAATATCAGTGTTATTAAATACTTTAAGAAATTGATTCATTCAGCTAATGGGCCAAGAATTATTTAATGTTCAGTGAACAAATATTGAAAGTGAATCCATTAAGATGATCAAGTTTGATCATCTAATTGTAATTTTATCATCTATCACAATTGATTGTGGTCAATTCATGAGCTGAGAATGAAGTGAAATCTTAATCAGATATATTATCCCTGTAGTTTATTTTTTTTTGTCACATACCACAAATAAGAATTTTTCATTTTCTCTAAAATTAAAGCATGCATTGCTCAAAAATAATGAGCACATTAGTTATGTACTGACAAGAGACCAGTACTCTGCAGTGACAGAAGTGGAGTCTCTCATTACTGATTGCAACTATTCACATGTCTTGATGCAGGCACCACCAAAGGTTGCCAAGAGTACTTGAATCAGTCTTTTATATTGATAAATACAGCAAGAGAGACTCTTGCATATGAAAATGTTCACCAGGTGGCACAGCAGCTTTGCTTATATTAACAGAAAACTTTGGGAGTAGTTTGGGGCTAATTTAACCTCTGTGGTCCTCAGAAAGTAAGACTTGGTTACACTCTGAAATTTGCTTTCAGAGCTGATGAAAACTTTTATTTGCTCCTTTCTCAGTTGCTTTATTCTGAACAGTGATGTATTTTTTGGCATTTTCTAACTTCAAGTTCAGAAGTGTGTCTGCACTCAAGCTCTGAGATGAACAATGAGCTTGAAGTTTAGGTCCTTGGTATTCTTGAAATATTGAGTCATCTTTTCCTGTGTTTCTTTAATTCAGTAATCATTCCTGTTCCTTGCACAGCTATATCTCTATATCTATATCTATGCATAAACCCACCCTTATGTACATGAATGTATAGACAGACCAGTAGAACTGCAGTTAAAGCAGCTAAATTCAGTTTCTGACCAGTTTTTTGGGGAAAAGCCATCCTTGTAGTGACATTATAGTACTGTTACCAGAGATATTTTGCAGTTCTTAGCAACTGTTGAAACCACCTGTCCCATTTTGGTGACACTCTTTTAGATGAGAAGGATCTTCATTATTGTGGCAACTCAAAGAAAAGCTGACAGGCTGCAACTGGGACTTGGCTTTGCTTCCCAGAGAAAATCCAAACTAAGAACCTGCAGCTCCTTTGACATAATTCACTCCTTATTGTAGCCCTGGTATATACAGGTGGTTATATTATGCAATACAAACACCTTCATATACCTTCCACAAGCCACAGGGTCTTATTTTTAGAGAATCCAGCAGTAAAATTAAAGGGGAAGGTAAAAGAATTCTTAGTGAAGTGTTGATTTGGAATCCATTATGTTCAAAAGGCTTTGTGTAGGTCTGGGAAGTTCTAAAAGTTATGGAGTCACTGGAAATCTCCAAAGAATTCCATCATGAAATAGCATGTTAAATTATATTTATTAGCCTGGTGAGGAACCAACCATTAGTAATCTCTCTTCCCTGTTGTATCAATAATACATAGCAGAGTGCCCATGTAATGTGTGCTCATACATGTGTGTGTGTTTTTATATGTATCATCATATTTTCAAAAGAGAAGTAACTGCTATTCACACAGTGACTCTGATTTGTCCCAGATTTTATGGCATTTGGTCCAAATTGGACCAGCAACTATCAAAAAGTGGGTGCCCAGGATACCTGATATGTTTTGATCCATTTTTGCAGGATGACTGGAATTTCAGCCCAATTTCTTTGTGCCCTGAGTCCATAGGCTCAGGTGAAGTGGTGATTACTGTTATATTGCTTCATTTTCTCAAGCACAGACTTCTCGAAATGACTGCAAGGGATGATTATAAATATCCAGATTACAGATGGCTGGAATTAGTCAGTTCCCAGAAGACTGGAATCATTTAGTTTGGTTTCATATTCATCAGTGCTTCGTATGTAAAGTTCAATGTTCTAATCTCTGGAAATGCAGTGTCTGGAAAGTTTAATTTTAAGTTTTCACCTGGAAATGAACACCTGCGACTTCTTTTCAGTTCTATCAACTTCTCAGAGTTTCTGTCCTATTCATTGCTTCTCTGACTTCAGTGTTAATTTTGCCTTGAAGAAAGCCTTGTATCTTATGATTATTTGGTTTTGATTAATTTTCTCAAATTGCTGAGCCAGTTCCTCATTTTCCAACTGTGGTGGCGAATCTGTAACAGGTAATTTTGCAGCATGACCTACTTTTAATTTTTAGCTACAGAAGCAGCAGAAAAGGATTAAAAATGTCAGCAGCAAGGGTAAAATTTGTTTGGGTGGATTTAAAAATGCAATTTTTACTAGCACAGGACCTCTGCTCCATTCAGAACTTTCAGGACATGTCCTGTGTATTGATTACCCAGGGCAGCTCACAAATACCCCCCCGCCTTCTGCAGCACTTGGAGGTCTCCTCTGGGTTTCATTCCTCTAATAACTGGTAAGTATTTAAGAACTAATCTAGAATTGTATGTAAATTATGAATACACATTGAGAAAACTGAACTGCAAACAGGAATCCTACACGTTCAACTAACAGTAAATAATATCTTTGTTCTCCATCCATTTTAAGCAAACCACCCTTCCCTCAACCAGTTGCACTGTTAAATTAGTTATTCCCCAATGTATCTTGAA
>NW_020884895.1:9058800-9264880 GCF_003945725.1 Corapipo altera
AGGGAGAGGAGAGGGAGAGGAGAGGGAGAGGAGAGGGAGAGGAGAGGAGAGGGAGAGGAGAGGGAGAGGAGAGGGAGAGGAGAGGGAGAGGAGAGGAGAGGGAGAGGAGAGGGAGAGGAGAGGGAGAGGAGAGGGAGAGGAGAGGGAGAGGAGAGAGGAGAGGGAAATACTGTTTCCCTCTTGGAAGCAGCAATATTAGCAAGAAGAGTTTCAGTCCTTGCTTTCCCCCAGTTATATTGTCAAACATGATGGGGGAGGGTGGTAGTGGAAATAGTTCAGATGGCTCAAGTGTGCTGAGCTGGCTTTTTGAAGTGATGAATTGCTCACAGCTCTAAACAACTGAGCACAGGCTCAGAGCCAGCAAAGGCTGGAAATTTGAAATGGAGAGCACACAGTGTGTTCCAGAGGAGGGAAAGGAGGAAACCATTCCAGTGGAAAACTTGTTCAACACCTGTTTAGTGCCGAGTGTTTTGTACATCTGCCTGGAGTGCCAAGGACTGGCCATTCCAATAAATAAGATGCTGAGCAAATGAACCGTTCAGCTCATCAGTTTGTTGGTTCAGACATTTCTCTGCTCCTTTTCAGGCACTAAAAAAATGCTGATTGAGATAGTTGTGTAATTAAGTAAAATTGTTTTCCACAAGATCGAAAAGGAAAATATGGTTGGCTTCCTACCTGTTCCTTCCAAACAGCTCTGCAGGTCTTATTAAACCCTTTCTCATTTAAATGCAAATAAGATGTAATATCAGATGCAGACAGGCTTTGCTCTTGAATGATGAGTATCCCTTTTTCTAACCTGTGTGTTGAGAACATGTGAACTTTCAGGCTTTAGTCAGCCTTCAAAAATCATCCAAATACACAAACCACTTCTGTTCCTCAACATTATTCCCTATCAGTGTTTTATGAGATTTATTTTGTCTTGGCTTCATTTTTCCATCACTTAGGCATGGAGGATGTTCTTAATTTCCTAAAAAGAAAACAAGGAATTTATTGAGTTGACATTATTCTATTGGAAATTAAGTTCTGAACACTTAATAGCTCTAAGGTAAGGCTGACAATGGTTTCTCAATCAGACTTACTACACTGAGACTGTGTCAGTGGTAAAAGTAAATTAAGTGACTGGCTTCTAATCATCTCAGATGACTGGTAATGATTCTCTACATTTATGATTTTATACTATTGATATATATATTTATAATATTGATCTAAAAATACATATTATCATGACATTCCTATGTTTAACTTTCAGATTCCAATCATTCTATTTGTGGTTTCTATAATGCCTTTATATTAATGCTCAACTTCTGTGTTTATGCTAATCCTGCCTTTGAAAAGAAAACAAAAGGATGAAGCAGAAAGAATACAGTGCACAAAAAATTTTTTTATGATATAAAACTGATACCTTTTACTCTCGAAAGCAACCCATCTGTTGTGATAATGAATGTAATGGGAAAGAGTTTTAATTATGACTGGCATAACCATCAGCCAGAGACTTGCTGTCAGAGCTGACTAAAATGAGGATATAAAAAATCTGGCACCCCACATAAACAGGGCTGTTTAGGTATTACAGCTTGTTAATTACCTCTTTATTAAATCCAGTCCTTCTTTATCATTCTAAAAATGTTTGAAAGAATAATATTGTCGTTATAGAGGTGACGGTGCTGTAAGAAGAATTAAAGTGCCTGGAAGAATGTTTCATATTTACATGCATTTGACACTTACCTATGTGAAGAAAATCTACTATCTTCTTAGAAAATGCGTTTAGCAGCTTATCTTTGTGTAATATTGTGAAATTTTATGTACATCTTTATCACACATAGATTTTTTCACACATACCTCAAAACCCCATCCATCATGTCTAGTGCTTTAATCAGGCAAATTGATTGATCTCCAGCCAAATATGATCCCAAATACTGTTAAATGCACTGAGTATACCAAAAGACTTCACAGGTAAGAAGCAAATCGTTGTCACTAACTGAATTTTGAGACATTTTTCACTTAACCACTTAAATTACAATGTGTTGTTTCTGTCTGTCCCTGTAGATTTTTATCTGCACACGCATATGCATAAAAGATAGAAAACAATAGATGCATAATTATTCCATTGAAAGAACTTTATCATGTGTTAATTGGCCAAAGGGCCACTTTGACAAATCTTGATTTCCCAGGATATTTAGATTTTCTTTAATGTAAATCTCTGCTAAATTTAATAAAGCAGCAAATCACTGTTCATCTGAATGAGCTTAACCAAACCTATTACACATTAGAGTGTATAGACACTCAACTGAGGGGATTTAATTTATTTTTCTTTCAGAACTGGCCTACCAGAACCCCCAAATCCTGAACATCTCACTGGGAGCAGGACAAAGAGCATTTGAAAAAAAAAAAGTCATTGACTTTAAGAAGTGACCCCTTAAAAGATGAGTTGATGTCACAATGTAAGCCACAGTGCAATAGCCAATCTTTACCTTCTTTTTTTTTCTTTTTTTTTTCAATTCCTTTTTCTTTCTTTCTCCTCAGTTACACCCAGAATCAACAAAAAACTATAGTCAGAGCCTCATCCAGTTTATACTGAGTGAAGGTATATCTCTGTTGTTAAGGCTGCACTAGTAAAATCAGAAATGCAAATATTCCAGGTACTTAAAATGTATGAAGAGATCACACAGAATTTGTAATGAAGCCATTGTGAGTTTGTCCTGTGAACCTTAAACTGCAGTAGGAATTTATAATTATCATGACTGCCTTTTCAGCTGAAGAGCTGAGAATATTCTGCATTTATTAACTTGCTTTAGCCCAAAGTGGACAAGAAGAAAAGGTTTTTCTCTGGGCAAAACTCATTTTACCTTACTTTAAAGTGAAGAAGTACTCTGATATATACGGTATATTTTCAAGATACCATCTTAAACAGAAAACACAGATAATTAAATGATCACAAACTGTAGTGCAATTAGAAGACTTTGATGAAAGATGTGATTTAAGTAATACAAGTTTTAATGGTAAAAAGAGCAGTTCTTCACTCAAATGCATATTAATCATCACAGTGTGTGTGCTTTGTTGGCTGCTGATAAACTGATTATTTCTTTCTTTCTTCAGTTCCCTCTGAATAAACATCTATTCCCAAATGCCACCCATAGCACTGAGTGGAAAGAATGAGTCCTTCCAGAGCCTGATCAAATGGCACCCTGTACTCAGCAGAGAGAACAGGATCAGGAAAAAGAGTTTCTAGTGGCAAAGAGTTGAATAATGCTTGGGACCAACACAGAAAGATGAGAAATTCAGGATCACCGTGGTTGCATCTGAGTGCAGACTGTCAAAATTCCCCCTTTCCCCCAGTATCCAATATTTGTTTATTTATTTATTTATTTATTTAACCTTGAAATGTGGTAAACAAAAAAGGATTTTTGCTATTCCTAATGTTTCAGCACAAGCTGGGAGCCTCAGGGCAGGTTGATTTTGCAAGGAGGAACATCCTCACTGAGGATGGGGCTCAGGAATTGGGGTGAAATTGTGTGTGAGTGCACTGAAGTGCTCTGAGCAGAAAAGCTGAACTGAAAACACCAAGTTGGAACAGAAACAGCACAGACCTGATCTAGAGACCTTTTCTCCGAAATCCTGAATGTTTTGTCACTGTGCCTTTGCTTTTGGACAAAGCAATGAGGTTCCACTCTGTCCAACACCATCATTGTCTATGAAGAGAATTTCATAGTCATCTGCAGACAATTCTCTAAAAATGATATTTTTCCCCTCTACACAGTTTTACACATTTTCTGAAATTGGATTTTCCTTCTCATTTTCTTCCTAGCTGTTCAAAGGCCTGTTTTGAATTAACACCTCAGTCACTAGTATGTGTTTGAAAGTCAATGTTCCATAGAAATGTGAAAAAGAAGTTTATTGACCTCCCATAACAAGTGAATTGTCCTGGATCTGGGGGTTATACAGTGGCCATTACACTATATTAGAGAACAGCCTTAGCTGTGGGGAAAAGGCACAGACATCTGCAGTCTCATACAAGGAACAGAATTGAACACAATGGGAACATAGAGAAACTGGTAAAAATTATGCTGCTGGATGGCTCAGTGAAACTAAATGTTGCATAACATGTTTTTTTTTTGTTTTTACAGTGCTTCAGCATTCAAATTAATTAAGGAATCTTCCAGAATGAGATGCAATGTTGCTTTGGAAATATATTGCTTTAGCAAGCTGTAATGGACAACTCAGGACAGTTCTGTAAAATCAGTCTGCAGCAGGAATTTTTAAAGTTCCTTATTTCTAAAAGCCATTTTAAAAACATAGAACCCTTAATGCTTTTGCAGGCAGTTATAGCAGCACATTTCAGTTGGTTATCAAAGGTTAAAAAGAAAGAGATGATGAAATTTCGCACTGATTTTCTTTTTCAATTCACAGTGGAAGGAGTCTCTCTGGTGTTAGTCTGACCATCAGAAGAAAAAGCATTAAAGTCACCAAACATCCATTTGTTGTGAGATACAGCTAAAGATCGGACTCCAAACTTTAGGTGGGCTGATTTCTAAGAATTAGAGATTGAATGCACATCCAAACTCTGGATGGAGCTGGAGTGATGAAAATATCTCCACTCAGTAGCACAAGAGAACAGCTCGAGTCCCAACAGCCATTTGGCACCTCTTGAGGACAGACACCACAGCAAATATCAGAGTAACTTGTCCCTTCAGTTTAACCTGAACTGTGATCAGTGTGGTGTCAACTCATCTGAGTTTGTTCCAATAAAGAAATAAATTGTAGCCTTCGTGATGGAAGATTCTTTGCTAATTGAGATTGCCAGAGATCCTTCAATTTGCCAAAATAAGGATATTTTATATCAACTGAAGGTCAGCTGTCGGGTTCTTACGGTATCTTTATCCCATTTGAGGCAAAGCACATGTAGGGGAAAATGTAATGACCACAAGTGCTACAGTTTGGGGTCTGGATCCACAGATGGCTTTTTACCTCAGGTAATTGTAATGTCTCAGTAAATACAGGCTTGTCCCATAAAAAATCATGAGGAAAAGAGATATTCATAAGCATTTCACCATGATTTATTCAAGCATTCTTAAGTGACTCCCCACAAATATTGTGTAAGGAAGCAGAAAAGGAAAGGTCACTTGGTCTGAAATATGCCCAGAGGAATTTGTGTGAGCATGAAAGACTTGCACTGTGTTGGAATTAAGGGATTTCATGATTTACTCTTTTTTTTTTTTTTTTTGAGATGTGGGTAAAATATTTAACAGCACATTCTTGATAGTAAGTCTGAGGGTTTTTTTTTTTGCAGTTAGGACATTAAGGACAGATTAGAAACTCTCAAGGGCAGTGTGGTGGCCAGCAGTGAGCCTGGAGTTCCTTTTGGTTTTCAAACTACCATTGTGTTTCCAAAAAACTTCTGAATTGACTGACTGAATGAGGAGTTTTAGGGAACATTGTTAATTTTTTATGCACAGAAAGGGGCTTTCACTTGACATTTAGGATGGTTTTAATAAACTTCTCACTGGGAATGGTGTTTGATGCTCTGTGCATGACCCTTTCCTAGAGCTCTCAGCCAAGCAGGGTGAACTCCTCCTTCAAACTGTTGCAAATACAAATATTAACTCACTGTGTGGTTTCTTCTTACTCAGGTTTTTGTGAAGGTTTTTAAGCTGAGAATTGCCACACTTGAGTGACAGAGACCTTAAGGAAAATTTATCTCACCAGACATTTAAAAGGTAGATATCTACATCTAAGCAGGTCATTGTGAGCTCTTTTAATTGACCGACAGAGAAGCTCATCAATGTTAAATTAACTGCCCTCAGAATGTTTATTTTCCTACTCTGAGGCAGAGCTGGGGTGACTGGTTTAGGTGTAGCACCTACAGCTGAGACACCTGAGCAGAATCACACCTTCAGCCTCACTGGACATCAGCCCCTGCTTTGTAAAATTTTGGTTTCGTGTTTTAATCTCAGTTTTTGTACTGTTTTTATTTACCGTTTAAATAATTATTTCCTAAAATATTGTCCTCATCCATCCGTGATAATTTCATTTGAATTATGATTCTATACAATCCTGTATTTCTTTTTTTACTGCTCAGGACCTGCTACCTGAAAGACATATAACTAATTCTTCATCCACTGGTAGATCATTAGCACGAAAAAAAACCCAGGACAACGAGACCTACGAGGGCATCACAGCTGTGGAGGAGGAACTTAGCTTTTCCCTTGTTTCTGAGTATTTTTGAGCACATTTCTATTTCCAGAATGAGGAAAGTGAGAGTTTTCCTCTCAGCATTTTGAAAGTCAGACTCTTTGTGCGCGTGTGACATCCTTCCCTCTTTCCTATTTGACTGATAAAGATAAATCTCTTTCAGAAGACCAGGAAAGGAGTGGTACAGAATTTTGGAATACTTTACACTAGCACTAGTGCTTGCAATCATGCATCAGGTAATTAGCTCAGGCAAAGGTCCTCATTTTGCTCTTCTGAGAAATGGCATCACAAAATACAGACCTCTCAGTCTTCTTGACTGAAGGGATTGCTTGAGTCACTTATTTCCTCTCAATATCTCTCACTAATAGAGTATCATTCACAGGAGACATTAAGATGAGAGAGCAACAAATTCTGGTCCCTTCTCAGCCCAACAGCTGGTTGGGATCTCTTCTGCTTAATCTCCTTTTGGTGGATATTTATTCCAGTGCTTTCTGAAGCAAATTGGTTGTGACTGTTTCAAGGGAGCTCTGTGTCCTGCCCTTTAGCTCAGGTTTATGCAGTGAAAGGAGCCTCTCTTTCTGTGTCACTCACACTGTTGTCCTGGGCAGAATAAACACAGAAATAGGAAGGGTCTAGGACTTTGTAAACTTGGTACTCTGAGAGCAGTTATCCAGCAAGAACCAGTTGTAATTGACTTTTGATCACCAGTTACTGAGGTTGTGACTGTGAGATTTGGTGGGTTTCCTGCAGATCATCCCAAACTCCCTCCCACTGCTGTGTAATGCTCCACAAACCTATGAGTGTTCCTCAAAACTGATGTTCAAGGGTGAAGGAGTTAAAGCAAGAAGCATTATGGGAATTGTTCACTTGCCATCGATGTCACACCCAGAACAGCCCAGGTACCACCTTTCACGATGGTTCCCTTTTTATCATGAGAGGTTTGACTTCCCATGGATTTCTTGGGCAACATTGTAGAGACCACCAGTAGCAGAGAATCAGTTACATGAACTCTTTCATAAAAAGCTCTCTTCTTGGAGAAGATTCACTGTTGTTTGTATTCCACAGCCATCGCTCTCATAACTGCAAATCTTATTTTTCACAGGTACTGTGAAAAGTGCTCGTTGAAAACACTGATTAGGCCCCCAACATGCAACTCTTTTGAAAAGAAAACTGAACCCACAGGATCCATAAGGGCACCACAGACTTGTTGTTTTCCTAATGAATTGGAATTACAAGCCTTCAGGGGCAGAGAATGAGAACAAAATGTCTTGAGACAAGAGGCCATGTGGGTGAAATTGAAAATAATTTCTGTGAGAATATGTACCCTGTTGGGTTGAATGATCCCAGAATTAAAGAACAAGTACATGAAGGAAAACTATGCTGTAGTGTACAGTCCTGTTGTATTTTATGGTACCTCTAAAAAAGACTAAAATATTCAATTTTTTTTATTATATTGCTACTCAACATCTTATCCATTTGTCCATTTGCTCAATAATCAGTGGCCAGTGTCATTTATCTTCATTTACTTAAGCTGCCTGAACAATGCAACATTGCTCATCCTAATCTTTTTGGCAATCTCTGTTTGACATTGTTCATTATTGTCTGCCTTTCATCGTGTCACCGTTTGGAGCTGACATTGTTTATCTTTGCTCACCACACATTTATCTGGTGATTGTTGTCTACAATCATTAGTCTTGGGTCACTCCTGCCCACTTGGCAATCACAGGCTGACAGGGTTCAGTCCTGGGGGGGTCAGTTGTCATCATTCAAGGCTTCAAGGAGTGGGAAAAACTTCCTTGAATGCTTCAGAAATTTAAATTGGAAGTCCAGACTCACTAAAGGGCTCATTTACCATTGTTTTATGAAAAAAGGAGAAGCTGAGGCCCTGGATATGGTTTGAGGTTTCAAGCAGCTCATTAATTTGCTAATTGAGGACTATGGAAAAACCAAATCAAAGCAAACAAACCTTTAACCTTAAACAAAACACAGCTGAAACATAGAGATGTGATTTTTTTTCTCTCTGGACTTTCAATGTTTTATATACTTTTCATGATGAGGTTTCATCTCTAAGTGGAATCTTATTTTAAACTAATTGAAACAAGTCAAGTTTGTTCGCCAAAAATCTACAGTCTAGAATATCCAGAATGTGATTTATTTACTTTTAGAAAAGATTTTTAGGACTTTACCATTACTTTTTTTTTTTTTTTTTTCTTTTGGCAGCTGGTTTCGGTTTTCTACCTCAGAGATTGAATATTGTCAATACCTTGGCAAAAACCTTGATTTAGGAATGTTCAAACAGGTTTTTCTATCTGCAAAGTAGTTTGAAATTTCTTGGTATTTTTTTGCAGTGATGGCTGTTGGTGGATGAGAAAGACCTGGAGCCCAAAATATTTGAGAACTGTCCTTGTTTTATTACATAAGAAGTAAAAATTATATATAACTGATCACATGGAGTTTAAACAAATTGCATATGAAAGTGAAAACCACCTGCTGCCAGCCTTCTTTGGAAATGATTCCGAGTCCAAATCCAAACCAGAGCCCTGAAATATTTAACTACAACCACAAAGGTGCTGAATGTGGATAAATCCACTCTTTGAAGGTTGAGCCACGTCTTGGCAAGGCAACAATGACACCCATAGTTAAAAATCTGAGCATCTCTTTTGCTCTTTGAATATGTAGAATCGAAATGTCCTGGTTGGTATCCAGTTCTCTGTCTCAGAATTGTCAGAGAAGTGCTAAATGAAGTGGCTCCAAAATCTCAGAGCTGTAAATTGTGTCTTGTCTCTGTAGAACAAAGACTGGCTGACCCCCATTTCTGGGAGGTTGTTCTGCAGATGAAGTTGATGACAAGTCACAAAGCCTGAGCTGAGCCACGTTAACAACTCTGTGTATCTTTAAACCATGACAAATTGTGTCAACTGCTCCATCTGAGCTGCACTCTGAAGTAAAATAAATTTTCTTACATTTGATGTGGAATAAAGCAGAGCACATAGTCAGCTGTTGTTGATTTTATGTGTGTTATCCTTTTAAAAGGTGACATGTGACAATTTGGGCTTTCTTATTATTTGCTTGAGCATTGTTATTTAACACAAAATAATATGTGTCATGCCTTGAACTGTCTGTACAATTTGTGCTATAATTTTTTTTTCTCTAGTATCCCAGAAATATAAGTGAAAATTTCATCTTTGAAAAGAAAAGGACTTTTCTGGGGAGTTTTATGTATGCTTTACATTTGCTGCAGACTTTGTATTTTGTGCATGTCCTTCTAAATATAAATAAGCAGACTTGGAAGAACTAAAAATAATGACCAGATTTGATTATGTTTCAAATCACTGAATCACCCAGAATCACAGAATATTCTGAGTTGGAAGAGACCCACAAATGTCAGATGCCATTTCATATCTGCAGATAGATACAGTTCATGTTGTTGATTTGTTCTGTAACTGGCTCTGAACCGTTGGCAGATGATTTAGAACATTTGAGACACAAAAACTTTGTTTTTCTCAAAAGAAAGAAAGAAAAACAGTTGTGAAGATCTGCACATACAAACGTGTCCAAATCTTTTTAACCAGCCTCTAATTTAATTCAAGAGAACAAGCTTTTTATTGAAAGTAAGAATGCACATTTCCTTTCTAATATAAAGTTCTCTGATTTAAATCAGGGTTATTCAGTTGTACTCCTGTTTATGTTTGAACAGGCAATACAGTGATTTTGGAGACTGAATTCATGCAGATGATGAAAAATTAATCGATTTGCTTCATATATATTCATTTTAAGGTAGGAATCATATCTCTTGAACAGCCTCTGACTGCTTTGCTACAAGCCCCTGAATGATGCAGACACTAGTTCTGCCTCTGCTGGTACAGCATTAGCTAAAACATTGTTTTAATTCCAGAAAGAACTGGAGATACCACTTTAATTACTGTATTTATACGTAATATTAAATACATTCTCATGTTCTTGTAGGCAACAAGTGTATAGAAGATGTAAGAGCAAAAAAATTACTTAAATGTCAGAAAATGATCAATAAGTTGAACACAATTTCAGAGAATCTCTTTGGAGAACATTAATCAGTATGTTAGTCTTTGTGACAGATGCAGTCATATGAGATAAGGAAAAAAAAAGTTGATATTCTATGTCCTTTACACTATGAAGTGCACTAAAGGTCATTGAATCACAAATACCTCCATGGCCACAAAGCACAGTGTCAAGAATAAACTTTATCCTTTTATAATCTGATTCAGTTCCCACCTTGCTTTAAAAACTTCTTCTCTCCAGCAAAGATTAAGTTCGTGGCTGTGAATGGCTTGAGATGGTCCAGAGTGCAGAAACAAGGTTGTCTGAATTCCCTGATCCTAAAAAACCTTACAGGTGAGAATGTTTGGAAGAGAGGCACCCACTGGAGTGTTAATGCTGTGTGAACGTGGCCAACCGAGTGCTCAAAGGAATCTGGTTTTCAAAAGAAGCTGATATTTTGCTCACCAGTTTCTCTTGACACTAATTAAAAGATTAGTCAAGTTTAGGTGACACAGGCCCACAAGAAAGATGGAGAGGGACTTTTTAAAAGAGCACGGAGTGACAGGAGAAGGGGGAATGGAGTCAAACTGACAGAGAGTGGGTTTAGATTCGTTATTAGGAAAAAAAATTTACTGTGGGAAGGAGGCGAGGCCCTGGTACAGGTTGCCCAGAGAAGCTGTGGCTGCCCCAGCCCTGGAAGTGTCCAAGGCCAGGTTGGAGTAACCTGGGCTAGTGGAAGGCATACTCGCCCATGGCAGGGGGTGGCACAAGCTGATCTTTAAGATCCTTTCCAACCCAAACCATTCTGTGATTCAGCCTCTTGGCTTAGTGTCCTTTGTAGTAAAAATCAATTGGTGGGACTTGGTGATCTCCAAGGAAATCAGGTGGAGCTCCTGAAAGAATGTATCTCAGTAGTTCTACCAAGGCTGTATAATTTATTTTTTTCCCTTTCCTTTTTTATTTTCTTTTTCTTTTTTTTCTTACTACAACCGCCTCTGCATGACTATGGAACATTGTTGCCATAGTGAAAGTTGTCTGATATCGAGGGGTTGACAATCAGGAGGAGTTATGATACTAAATGATGTGCTGTTCATATCATTCAGCAAAACAATTATTAGTAGGGAAACATGATGGGATGTGCTAGAATTTTGATCTGGAAACGAAAATAACTGTCCTTTTGTCTTAAACTAAAAATGCTGTTGCTTTAAAACTGTGTGTGTATATATATATATATAATGAGGAAAAGCAGATTTTTTTAATGTTTCTTTTAGAATATTCTCAGATTCCTTTCCTAACCATGTTCCTGCTGTCACACTGCTCTCGTTAAGGTGTATAAGTGATGGTCTAATTAGCAGACAGCACCAGGCCACTTATGTCAATTGACATTTATTAGCTGAGGGAAGGCAGGAGAGACACAGGAGGCTTTCATCCCTCTGGGGACTCAGCCAGCCATAGTCCATCTCTTATCTAGGCACAATAGGGAAAACCAAGTGAAAAGGAGGAATTAGCTGTGGTGCTTAATTTTGAATCCCTTCACTGAAATGTTCCAGCTACCTCTGGGTGTAATATTGAAGCCTAGGAGGAGGTTTTTTTTTTCCTCTCCATAAAAAGATTGGTGTCAGAGGGCTGAAGAGAAAGAAGCTGTGCCTTAAAAACTCATCTGGTGAAGGGGAGACATTCCAGGATCTCAGCATCTTTTCTGGAAAGGGAAAAATCTCATCATTTTCAGTCAACATTGCAACTTAAAGTGGTTTTCCATTAAATAATAACTGCTGTATGTAGGAAGAGCTATAGCTATTTCAGTAAAGAAAACCAATTCTAGTCCCACTTCCCATCCTGTATGATTATTCAGTACATAAAAGAAGTCAGCATGTATGGTCTGCATCACTATGAGTCACTTAGGCAGAAGGAACACAAAGAATGCAGGGAAAAAAAACCAGAAATAAGAGTTTTTTTCTTTCTTCCTTCCTTCAAAATAATAAACCTTCAATCCTCAGAGTCTTTGAAGCTCATATTTTCATGATGTTGCTGCAGCTGCTTGGCTGTGGCATTACCCAGAGCCCATGATTACAAATGTTAGTAGGGCTCCATTCTCTTCTGGAGTTACTGATTAGCTGTTAATTTTTTAGTAAAGTGGAAATATTAACCTCTGGTGTTGAGAGATCTTGGGCCCCAGTTTGACTATGCATACAGTAAAATTTTCTTTGCCTGTGTTTGATCAGTTCCCATTAGTGCCTTGAAACAATCAATATCACACCGTGCTTAAAATTATCTTTTAAGGAACGCAAAGTATTCAGGTGGAAAAAAAAAACATACTCAAGAGACCAGCATGAAACTAATAAGATTTACTAATGGCTTTTGCTTTCGTAATTTGCAGGGAAACCAAAGTGTAGACTCTGAATAGCTGGATGCTTAATTGGATATTGATCTAAACAAATATTCCCTGCCTAAGTGCCTGTTAAAATCAGTTACTGCTATTTGTTGGGACGCATTATATTTATCCTTTTTCCTGTAGAAGTGGTGTTGCTGTTCAAAGTTATATAAAGATGCATTAGCAGTACACTTTTAATAGACCTATTAAATTCACTTTACTTTGATTTAGTCAGTATTTGAGTGTAGGCTGAGTATTGTATACAGCTGCAGAAAGAGGAGTAGTGAAAATAATGTAATTATCACCATTTATGCTACTATTTATTTTGTTAATTTGCACGAAACTGCAGTTTATGGAGCACTTGTGCTGTATCTACTTTTAAACATTCCTTATATGTGGCTTAATACTATTTACCCTCCACTTCTGCTGAAAGATCCTGCTTTCAATGGCATTTTCTGGGTTTGATTTTGCTTCCTTGCTTTCTTGTTTGTCCCTGTTGTAGGAAGACAACACAGCATTATTCCAGAAGTTGTATATCATCCTTTTCCCAGACAGACTCTCTTTAATTTAAAAAGATATAATCATATAGGCAGAGCTGTGAAATGCAGACAGAACATACCAGTGACCTTTTTTTTTTCCCTTTTGCCAAGTTTCTTAACAATTAAAGAAACAAAAAAGCCCACAAATCCAAACCCTCAAAATTGTTGAATTAAATAAATTACTTCCTAAACAGATTAATCGAATATGATGATAAACACAGTTATTTGTGGATTTGACTTTGGATCTTTATGGTACAAATCAAGATGGCATATTTCAAATCAAACCCATCTAATAATGTGGATTTTTATGATTAATTCTTATTCTGACTTATTCACACTTGATTTTATTTATGTCTAAAAATGATATTTGGGAGGTAAAAAAGCATAGGAGTACAGTAGGTGCAATTATATCTCTTTTAAGGAGGCTTTTACAGGGTAACCAAGTCCTTGAAGTTACACCTTTACAAATCTTTAGAAGTGTAGCTCAGCTCCTAAACTATTTTTGTACTAAAATAAAAATAATAACTGAAAAAAGGCGTTAAAACTGATAGTTTGATTTTATTCAATAAGAAAATTAAAGTAATTAATAGCAGTTCTATCAGTTCAGGGAAACTAAGTGGCTTCACCTTGAGCCCTGAGCTGTGGAACTATAGACTCCAAATTAATTTGGCAATAACATTTTTGGCAACTATGACTGAAAAATTGCCCAGTGGAAGCAAAAGTTATGGTTAAACTTGCAAATATTCAAAGTCTTCTCTCTGTCCTTCTCAAATACACTTTTCATTAAACTCGAAGCAACTTAATTCTTTATAAATCTTTTACTTTTCCATGAGATGTGTGGAATCTACCAGTGAGTTTGAGAGCAACTGGGGTTTCAAAAGAGTCTATACAGAATGAGTGAGTGGATAAATCAGCTCCCAAATCAAGGGTAATAAAAAAGGTACCAGGAATATTCTAAATGTCCTGTATAATCCACAGCACCGTGGGAACAGGCAGGGCCTGGCGTGAGGTTCTTCAGCCTCTGCAAATGCTAAAGTAAGTATATGCTTTGTATGCATAAAGAAGTATAAAATCTGCATTGAATAAGAGAAATAAAACTGTTGGACTTAGCTTGGTAAATGAGTTAACCATGCCAAGTGTCTCCTGAGGGAATTCCTGGCTAACCCTTTGGTGGCTGAAGCTCCTGGTCTTGGTATGACGGAGATCTTGGAAACAATTGTTTTCCTTGTTGATATTCTGGCTGCAGAAAGGTTTTTCAGTGATGTGCTGATGTCCCTCAGCAACACAACCTGAGACAGATTCAGTCCTGTGTCCATCTGTATCTCCAGCTATAACCAGAAAGGTTCAAAACTAGGAATGTGTTCCCATCTCCCACTCTGAGACAGGCTTTGTGTCTCACATCATCCCAAGACCTGATGGATCTTCACAGAAACATTCAAACCAGTGAAGTTGGTATAAAAAAACCTTAGTGATTTTATGTTTTGATTGGGTTTGAAAAATCTTAGAGATTTTGCATTCTACTTGGATTTTAGAACAAATATATTCACGTATATGGGAGGAGGACAGAGCTACCTTATGAGTTTGTTATAGTTTTTTTGGGTTTTTTCTGAAATATATTATTCTGTTTGTGACTAAGATGAAGAAATACCTTTGTCTCTGTTCCAGAAATGCTATTTTGTGGGTATTTTTTGTTCCAGTCACAGACTTTTTATATGATATTTATATTTAGCCTAAAATAATGAAACTTGCACAGTCTGTACAGACTTCAGAGCTATACCTATATATGTCTTATTTATTTGTCCTCTGAACAAATGTTTTCATAAAAAAACAGGAACTTGTAAATACCAGCAATATAAAAATGCTGAAATTAGACTGACAGGTCTGGAGAAGACCTGAAAAGATAATTTATTCTATCTCTGTTGTAAGGCAGGCTTCACAGCCTACTTTGATATCTCCTACATATCTAACCTCTTCTTAAAGACCTGGAGCACTGACAACTCCCCAGTCTGCTCCATTGCTTAATTATCTCTACATAATTATTGGGTTTTGGTTTTGGTTTTTTTTGATTGGTTGGTTAGTTGTTTTTTTGGTTTGGTTTGGTTTGGTTTTTTTTCCCCATTTGCTTCTATCCATTTCTTGAAGAAACTTTCTGTATTTTTACTGTCTTTTTTACTATTTAAAAATACTTTTAGCTATTTTATTTACTGTTTATTCTTTATGGCCATTAAGGTCCCTTCCAGCACAAACCATTAAATTATTCTTTGGTAAAATATGATAAATATCCAACCACAGAAGATATTGATGTTTCATTGAAATAGGTCTATTTAGAGGGCTGAATATGATTTGTTGAGGATGTTTTATTCTACTACAATGGGGTTTTTTTTAGAACTCCTTTGTTTCCCCTGTTCACAGCTGTTCACAGACCATAATATTTGGCAGTTGTTGATAGTTCCAACTTGCTTCTGGGGCAGCCTGGGGACACTGGTGCTCAGGGAACCCTGTCTGTGTTTTGTTTTCCCCAGGTACTTGCTGGGCAGGAGGGAGTGGCTGACACTGGAGAGCAGATGCTCTGGTTTGGGGTTGCCAGAAGGTTCCTCCTCCGCTGCAGTTCCTCCTACAGCCAATTCTACAAACCCCAGAGCTTCTCTGACTTTACAACCTCAGGACAGATTAATATGTGTGGTTGGGGGGATCATGTGTGAATCATGAGTGAACACTGTGAATAAATAATGAATGAGCAATGCTGATCACTGAATTACTGCTCAGTTTAAAGAGGGCGAAGAAACAAGGCTGGCATTCAGCTCCTCAGAAAAGAAGGAAATAACAGGTGGTCTCCTGGCTGTTCTTTGTGGACCAAAATGTTTTGAGGCTTCACAGAAAACAGGCTTTGAATTCACTCATTGTTATGTAGAATGAAGTCTGAACAGGAGAAGGAAAATATAATGAAACCCAAAATATAAGCGTAGGCAGGACATTTAATTAGTTTCTCAATTTAAATGGTTGTAAGAAAGAAAACATCTCCTCTTTCATAAATGAGACTTCCCTAGAACTTTGAGGGAGAGAGTCTGTGATACCAAACAAAGGATCAGAACAAAAGTATTTTGGAGTTCTGGGTCCATCTACTGGTAAAATGACTCTTTTGATATTTTATGTATTTTACTGTAGACAACTCCATTGCCCATGTAAACTGTCAGAATAACTAAAGCAGTGAAATGACACGACTTCACAGAGGCAGAAATTTCAGCTGACGATATTTTAAGAATTTCCTTCTCTCCTGAACCAGCTTTGCTATGAACTGACTTACCCATCAAACTTCCCTTGGGAAAATTTCCAGAGTTTTCAGAAGCCACGATCCACCAGGAAGAACCAGAGCCCAACCTCCACACAGTGGGGAGGGCAGGTTTGCAGTGATATGTTACAGGAGACAAAAAGGCAGCAGGAAGGAGAAATGCTTCCTGCTGTTTGCAATCATGTTTTTTGGCTATTTGCCTGGCTCCAGGAGTGACTTACTGTCTAGGAAATATTCTTCTGTCTTTCTCCTGGTTTCAGCTGGGATAGAGTTTATTTATTTATTTAAAGATAATGATAATAATGATAATAACATACTATTTTACTATTATAATTATATCAATATAATTACTATTTTAATTACTATTAGATTTTACTTTGTTTCATTTCTTAAATTGTTCTTATCTCATCCCACTAGTTTGACCTTTATCCAATTTTCTACATCCCATGGAGTGGGGAGTAGGAGAGAATAAGCCACAGTGTGTGGTGACTGCCTGGTGACTTAACCACCGGAGTCTTTCATATTTGAGATTAGAAAAACACATTTATGTTCCTCTTGTAGCCACTTTTCGAGTTATGATTTTATTTTTTCTGAAGATCTTTTTAAGTTGAATGACTAAATGAAAAATTCTTAGTAAGCAAATTATCTCTGCTCAGCAACTTACTGAGAAATATGCAGGAGCAAGTCCTGTGAACATGGGAATGCACAGGAGACATGGACATCCTGTGGTACAGGAACAGGATGGATTTGAAGAGACAGAATAACACCCAATGTTAAAATCTGTTTAGGAAACCACAGCAGTCAGCATTTATTTTTGGGAATGATATGTGTAGTTATAAAGCTCCCAGGTCTGCTCTGGTGAGACCCCACCTGCAGAGTCGCCTCCAGCTCTGGGATCCCTGATGTTGGAAGGACATGGAGCTGCTGGAGCAAGTCCAGAGGAGGCCAGGAACATGCTTGGAGGGCTGGAGATCCTCTGCTCTGGAGCCAGGTTGGGAGAGCTGGAGAAGAGAAGGCTCCAGGGAGAGCTGAGAGACCCTTCCAGTGCCTGAAGGGGCTCCAGGAGAGCTGGAGAGGGATTTGGAACAAAGGATGGAGGGACAGGACACAGGGAATGGTTTCCCACTGCCAGAGGGCAGGGATAGATGGGATATTTGGAAGTAATTCTTCCCTGTGAGAGTGGGGAGGCCCTGGCACAGGTTGCCCAGAGAAGCTGTGGCTGCCCCTGGATCCCTGGAAGTGTCCAAGGCCAGGCTGGACAGGACTTGGAGCAACCTGGGCTGGTGGAAGGTGTCCTTGCTCATGGCAGTGGGGTTGGAAACAGATGGGCTTTAAGGTCCCCTCTAACCCAGTCCTTTCCATGATTCTCTGTGTTCCCATTCAGAAAATATCAAAACTATCTGATTTATCTTTAGAAATTCTAGAGAGAAGTAGTAAAACTCAGGTAAGATGAAAGTTTAAAACAATGATTTGCTCATTTTTGCATTCAATTCTTTCAGATTCTGCCTCTTTACTGTTCTAAGTCATTATTTTATTGAATGTCTCTATCAGATATCAAGAATTTTACACAAACAACCTCAGGGCACACTGGCATTATTGGAATGTCCCTGGTCAAGGCATCACAACTGATTGTTATGACTAATTTTTGATTTCATCATTGAAACTGTCATAATAACTCAACATACAAAACCCTGAAGTCTACATCATTTCCAGTTAAAAGACAAATAAAAATTAGCAAGATCTTGTAACTTTGGAGAAGGATTAATTTTTAAAAGTCAGCTTGAAGTGCTACACAGAGGAAAGCTGAGCAGGACTGACGTGTTTGCAGAGTTGGATCAGGGAACCCAAGGGATTTCCAGGCTTCTATTGAATAATGAAAAATGTTTCTCAAGTCTTCCCTGTGTTTTCCAAACATACACCAGTGCATCTGTACATGCTTTGATGATCTCCTTCTTCACGATTGGCTGATTACAATTACTGAATATGTAAGCACCAAAAAATGGAAAATACAACACAAAACCCCCATCTATCTATCTATGTAAATATATATTCACGGCAGGAAGTGAAAGGCTTAAAACAAATGAACTTTTAATGACATATGAATATAAGATCACAAGTTTAGACTGTGCTCCTCTAAGGAAAGGAAATTCTTACAAAATTACTGTGTTTTTTTGATCTTCAGCAACTTATGGGACAATGCCTTGAGATAACCACAGCCAAATTGTGCTAAATCATGTCTTTTACTACTCAGCAGGTTTTAGCATGTCATGTCATCAGGAGGACATGCAAGAAGGCTGTTTAACAATTTATCTTGTATTTAATAGATTATCCACCACGGACATTTAAGAACAGAAACATGAACAGAATATACCTGTTAAAAATTCTGGGCAAAACAAGGCAAATTCTCTATCAAAAAAAAACCCAACCAAACAAAAAACTACAGATGACATTTCCATATATTTCTTACAAGTTAAATAATAGCTGTGAAATATATGTCTGGGAAATAGCTGCTGTGCTGATAAATTAAATATATTAGTGATTAAAATTGCTGTCAGATGAACTTTAGGGATAGAACTTGGGAAGAATCAGGTGTGACCAACCTGTGCAGATTGACTGGTGAGTTGTTACTTCTATATTTCATTAGATTTCTGCTGCTTCAATTGGTATAAATCAAACCTGATGATGATAAGTTTAACACTACCCCTTAATTGGCCTGAGAGACTTAAGTCATGAATGTTTGTTAAAGTACTTGGATTCCTGAAGTTAGACTGACGAGACTAGAATTTTCAGAAGGTCTTAGCACTCAAATACCTTTTATATCAATGAAAAATCATTGTGGTGTTTGAAATATATCTTCATAAATACCTTTGAGCCATCCTTTTGGGTCATCAGTGTGGTCTGAGTCTTGTTGTTGAATTTGGTTTTGGTAAACCAGAAATTGTTATGATTTTTTAATGAAGTATCTGAACCTGGTAGTTGTCTATTTTGTGTTTTATTTCAAACATAAAACCAAATGCTAAATCTTTAACCATTTACATGTTTCTTAGGATGTCTTTCCTGTAAGTCATTACTTTGGAAAATACCCTGACTACAGAGCTGTGTTGTTTTCTTGGCTTTTTTCAAAACTCCTCCTGTTTAATTATATTATATTTGGGCAATAAAACGTCATATACAGCTACTGTGCTCTGTTTTTAAATGTATCTGAAGCTGCCTTTCTATCTAGTACTCTGTGCCTTTTTATAAACTCTATTCTGGAGTAATCTCCTAACCTTTGAAATGATGAGTAATGTGCCAAATAGGAGAGATATAAAATAAATTTATATTTATAAATCAGTAAGAATTTACTGAAGTGAATAGAAATTCCATTGAGATCTAGCAAATATTGTATGTTATCAGGAAGGCAGGTTGGATTAAAATCTCAGATGTACTCCCTCAGCAACCTCATCAGTGTCAAAGGTTGCACAGAGAATAATAGTGTCCAAAGTTAGAAGTTTTAAAGCAGAATTCAGTTGTGAATTACCAAATTTCTTACCTATCAGAGAGCATTTTTTTTCTAAGAATTGAAAATAACCAACAGTGATAAACAATTAAACAACCTCATACTCATATTTATATCTCAATAAATTATTATTTGCTAGTAAATTGAGGTACAATTAGTGGGGCTTTATTTACAGATGGAAAAATCACTGAAATGGAAATAAAGATGAGAACATGCTAATGACAGAATTCAGCATTTAGGAGCATGTTAATCTTTTCAAGCAAAACCATCTTAAACAATAAATTCTTCATTATGGAGAGGTACTGGGTAAAGCATAACCATCCCTAACTGGAATATTTTAAAAAATATAGAAAATATGGGCATTCCTTTGGCTCCATGGCAAGGATCTGCTGGGATCAATCAATAACCACTTTAACAGATAACTTAAATTCTCCAAGCTTCTCCACAGGTGAGAAAAGTCAAGTGAAAGACATGTTGTGCTCTTACATTGTCAGATATTTAGTCTTGTTTACACCTGAGCTGCACTATTTTCTTTGAAGAATAGTCTATATTTTGCCTTTTTGATGCAGCACTAAACACACTGTGATCCTTTTCCCAAGAGTTGAATAATGTTTTTTTAAAAAAAACAGTGTGTGTGTGGGGGGAAATCTTTCCCCACTTTTCACTTTTTCATCATGTTACAGCCCTTTTACTTCTTTTAAGAGGCTGTAACTACAAATTAACCTCTCCAGTCTAAGTCACCTGTCCTGGATCTCACTGGAACAGGGCCTCCAGTGGGGTGTTGTCAGGCTTTGTTATACCCTATCCTGAGCTGGTTGACTTATCAGTGAAGAGTTTAATGTTATTTCAGTAGACAAAGATATATTTTCCTCCTGGCCCCAAATTTTTGGATGGTGGATTGCATTCTGGGGAAGTACCACTTGCTCTGTGCTTATGAACTTCCCTAGAGAAATTCAGGCTGGTCTCTGTGAGCTGGGGGGAATTTTGATCCGATCAATATGGTTTTTCCAATGTCCAAATTAATCTTTTTGGGATAAGAAGAGGCAAAGCATTGTCAACACTAGATTACCAATAATTTATTGAAAAGCTACTCCTTCTAGTTTTTTATTTTACAGATTACAACTCCCTTCAGTTCCTTAATAAAGACAGTATGCACAGATTTGTAAAGCAGTAAAACTTGAAAATCTTATAGCTCCTGTGCTGCCCAAAAAGAGACTGACCCTGGTTGGCCTGTAGATATTGAAGGCATAGTGCTGATTGTTGTTCTTGTCACATATGTTAAATGAGGCTCATCTCATGCTCAAGAAAGTGGAGGACATGACCTTATATTAAAAATGAGTAGCTGAACATGCTCCTAAATCCAGCACTTTCCAGAGAAATTACCAGCAGCCAGAATTATGTCCGTGGTATCCGTTCCCATGTGTCATTTAGGGAAGTTCAACCTGATCCATTCCCATCCCTGTGCTTTGCAGTGACTCCATCCAGACCTGAGAAGTGGAATTTCTTGTGCCACATGAAGCGAGCAGGATTCTTGTATTGTCAGAAAAATACCACGTTAGGCAAGTGTGGATATTTCTGGAAAATCCCTCTCTCTTTTTCCTGTCGTTTTTGGTGAATCCTGGGAAAAGTAATTGGTGCCTACAGTGCAATTATGTAGATTCAACAGCACCACCATGTACGTACCAGTTGTCTACAGAAGTCCTGCCAAATCAGCTTGTTTCTCATATTCTTGCTCAATATTCCCATTTTTTTTCACATTTTTGGTGAGTCATTTGAATTACTTCTCTTTCTACGCTCAAAATATATTCAGCTTTATTTTCCCGCATTCCTTTCCTGATTTTGTAGACAGATAAACATAGGTAAATGTAGCTGTTTCCTTACTCTTCTACATTCAAGTATCTTCTGATTATCACACCAAGAAAGGCTGAGTTCTGATCTGTCTTTCCAGTCTCCTAAACCTGAGGGAGGAATTTGATCCCATCTTCATTTTTTGCAAGTGGCAACTGGGCTGTCTCATGCAAAAACCTGATGGCATCAGCTGTGGGAATTGTCTGGTCTCTGAGGTAATCATGTTTTCTCTAATTTTCTTCTTTTCAGTCATGTTTATTTTAGGATTGGCTAAAAAAAATATACTGAACTTGGGAGTTTTTTATTTGCTCAGGATGCTCAGCTTCTCTTGAGCCCAACCAGATCAGATTATAAATTGTCTTCTGAAAAGCAAACACTGAACATACCTTTTAATTGTATTGCCCATCCTGGTGAGCAGGAGGTAAACTTTTATTTAGTATAATCAAAGACATGCAATCCAAGTTTTTAAGGATTTTTTTTTTGTGGTTGAAGTTCAGAACTGGCTCACATATCAGTCTTTTCGGTACCTTGGTTCAGAGCGCATAAATAATTTGCATTAACTTTAAAAATCACTATAAAGCAGAATTGGAAGCTGTCTATGATGATAAGAGTGTTTTGAAAGAGGAATCAAAAAAGGAAACTTCTAAAATTCTTCTTTCTATAAATGATCAACACTCACTCAGATGAAGAATTAGAAGGTGTTCTAAACAAAAAAAGAATTAATGCTGCCATGAAAGTTTGCTGTGTTTACGATCACTATTATTCACATTTTTTATTTCATGTTTTCAGCTTATTTGTTATTAGGGTAGCTTGTGATTATTAAAATTCTTCTCAAGCTGTTTAAAGCTTAGATGCATCTCTGAAATATGCCTCCATTTTATAGAAAACCTTTGTTGCATATCCTGACTTCATTGCTTCTTATACCAGTGTTGGACTGGGGAAGACTTGATTGTATCATTTCCCAAAAAATGTAAACTAAATATTCATATCCTTGGGAGCTATCTATGGGAAGTCTTGCCATATTAAATGTGCTTTTTGGTTTAATTCCTTCTAGTGTAACATTAAAATTCATGAACGTCTATGTAAACAGAAAGTTTCCTTTCATCGTTCATTAAAAATAACAAAATGCATCCAAACAGCTGAAAATCTAACATCACATTAAGTTTCTTAATGCATATATACATATATTTACAGATACATTCCATGGGTGCCTTTGGTTAGGATCTGTACAGAAATATTTTTACTCCCATTAAGTGCAGAGCTCAGCTGAATACTGAAATGCAGTGAAATAAAATGCACAGTAAAGACAAATGAGAGGATAAATTAATTAATGAAGTGGGTTTGACATTTTAATTAATGAACAATTTTTCTTTACTTGAGTTAAACCTTCCATGCAATGCCTTGAACTGTTTGAAAAAGTTCTCCTTGCAGGTCCCAGTGCTGATTTCTTACCCTTGATAAGAGTCACATAATACAATTTATTCTGGGTCCCAACCGGTTTTACCCAGTACATAAATTTGCCAAACACCTTCTGGTGTGGACAGAATTCCTACAAATAACTGCTCCCAGTTTTGTTTTGGGAGCACACAAAACAAAGGCATGGGAATTAAAACACCACCACTGGTACTGACAGCAGGAGTCTGAAGGGTTTTTTCTCTCCAAGGATTTGTAGGAAGTAGATTTTGTCTATAACTGATATTTTTGACCCTTGATGCCTCTGTCTCTAAGGGCTTGTTGGGCTGGAGTTACTTAACTGAGGGGTCAAAGTTAATGAGCATCCATAAAACTCGTCTGGATCTCTCCAGACAAGGAAAAAGTAAGGCCTCTCCCTCAGGAAAAAGTGAGGTTTAAGGAGAACTGAGGGGCAAAGATCTGAGTCTCTCTGACTTATTGAGGGAAACTTTGAATTTTCTCTTTTCTGTGCTGTGGTGTGTTCCTGCCTTGACAAGAAGTCATGGAACAGGGAGGAGTTATTTTGGAAACTGTGCCACTGACTGGATGGAAAAAGGAGCACGAGAAAGAAAAGGTTCTTCATTTCTCTCATGGCCGAGAGAAAGTATCAAGTTATCTTTAATAATTATCAGCAGCAACCAGTGTGGGAAGAAATGGTCTGATGAACTGAGTAGGAGTTTTATGCGACTTTAGGGGAACATGAAGTAGTGTTGAGTGCTTTTTGAAAATACCATTCCCAAGGAGTCAAGGTTTGCCTTTTCAGAATGAGTAAATAGTTGTGTTTATCTTCTATCCCTGCTACTAAATCACTCTCTTCCCTGAAATACAGTTCAGTTATAGTGCCAATTTCCCCTGAATCCAGGCCAGAATTTTAATTTATAAATAAAAAATAATGAGATGTAACTGGTATTTAAGGCTCCTCTAAGGAAACATTTCATAGTTCAGTGTGGCAGAAACATGTTATATGAATTATTTCAATTTTCCACAGCCCAGAATAATTTTACTCTACTGATTTCAGGATAATTCTTGGTCATCCCACACTTTTTGTCGCATCGAGCTATACCCTTTGTTCAGAATCCATCTCTGGTTTATGTATGCCTACAAATCCAAAAGCTCCTTCTTTTGAAGGGCTTTATTAGGCAGCTGGTGTGACTCTATTGGAAGGAAATCAAGCATTCCAGATCCCTGACTCTCTTAGTGAAGTCAGAGCCTTCCACACCACGGAGCAGCTACAAGGGCACCGCAGATTAGAGGCACAACATCATTGTTAACAGGAGTGGAACATGAAATCCACTGTGTGCAACCATTCTGCTAAGAAAATGCATTACTTGGAGTTTTAAATCCCCAATCCAGAAATTCAATTAATTTCCGGGGAATCCAATTTGGAAATACAAGAACTTTGCTCATCTGCCGTCGCCCGGCGAAGCCGCAGCGTCTCATGCCGCGGCAGAACGAGTTTTGTGCACAAACAGGGCGTGAAAATCTTGGCTTAACGTGGTGGTTGTAATTTCTAAAGCAGGAGTGGTGGCCTTATTTAAAGACACAGTGTGAAATAAAAGTTCCAAACCTGTGCATTGCCTGTAAGAACCTCAAGTTCCCACCACCGCATCCTGCAGAACTCCATCCCCCACCTTCCATCCTCCGTTCGCTTCATGTAAAGGCTCTTTTTGTGAAATTTTACTCATCCAAATGAATGTTTTCATCAAGGATGTCTTTTTTTACACCAATTAATTTCTTTTCATTTTCACATAATAGCTGATAATTTGGTTTTGACCCATTACTTATTCACCTGCACAAAACACACAAAACCCAGTGTCGTCTTCACCTCAAGGATACCCACTGACTTACAAACCTTGTTAGACCAGGATTAAAAATAGAGCAGCTCAAACCCACTCTATTTTATAATTTTATCAGAATCACCTCTAATCTTTCTTCGTTTTGTTAAGGATAAAAGTTATAACTGTATTATGAAGAAAAATGCTTACTACATCTAAAAATTCTAGTGGTTAGAACCTGTGAGAAAAGAAGATTGAGTCAGAGGAGGAAGGAAGGAAGAAGGAAAGAGAGAAAGAAAGTGAGAAGGAAAGGAAAATTGTTTTAACAGATGAGAATTAAAGTGTTTTAGACATTTAAATAAACACTGTTCTCTTAAAGCACTTCTAAACTTTTCTATTGAGTGTATAAAACCCCTCAAGCAACAGTTTTAGTTTCAACACGGGGAGATGGAAGGATAGACAAAAAGCTCCCGGGTGCTTTATTAGCTGCCTGTTCTTCTTGGAATGGGAATCAATAAAACATATTCCTCATAAAATAAATTTAATATTTCACCAGTAAAAAGTGATTCTGATTTTTTTTTCTCATGACTGACCTTAATAACTCTCAAACTTGGGAGGCACTTGTGGTGCCTCTGAGTTATCAAACTTTCATACACCTGAAAGAGTGTATGAAAGAAATATGGGAATCACCTTTCACTGTTGAGATATTCCAAGAACATGTGTAACGTCAGTAAAAGGCACAAATCCTCTTGTGCCTTCACTCCTTGGTGAGTCTGCTGTACCAAAACCCTGAGATACCTGGTTTCACTATGGTTTTACTCCATGTAAAAGCAATAAGAGCATTAAACAGCTGAAATAAAATTCAGAGTCCTTGGTGTAGTGAGGATTGTGTCAGAGCTGTGTGCTGAAATTTGGAAAGGAATATTGTTTAGGGACACTACTGGAGCAATATGACCTTCTGCTCACAGTAACTTATATTTATTCAGGAGGTTTCTTGCCTGATTATTTTCAGCTTCAGAGTGGCCAACATTCCATGCTACAGTGTCTCACAAGGACAAGGGTCTCCTGGGAACATCTGGGCATGATCTCAGACAGTGATATTTGATTTATGACACTCCTGTAGTAACATCACGCTCCAAGTCATCATCTGGCAAATAACAGAATGACACTGAGTGTACAGGTTACTGTGATCTCAGAGCACAGGACACCACAAAGATCAGTGCACAGACAGAATGACATCTTTGTTTTCCAGTTGCTGTTGGTTGAATGAATCTTCTGGGGGTTCATGCACAAGCCACTGGATCACGCCCAGACAGTTCCAGAAAGCGGGAGGACAAGGATTGTGGCAAAGGTGAAGGTATGATTCTATTAACTTACTACATTTGTAGCACTGTTGAACTGGAGAAAGCCTTGAAAAGGAGACTTGAATGCATATAAAATAAAGCTTAAATTATTAGTGAGACAATTAAAAAGAATGGATGCAGACATTGTACAAAATGTGGAAACAGTGATGGATCTTAGTCATGAACATTCCCATATATGTTGTTTGTTATGTTACTCTTCACTTTGAATAAAGACATTATATTTTACAAAGAAAGGTAACAACTTCACATCTGAAATTTGTCAATTATTTCAGAAGAACTGGTTTCTAGGAGAGGTTGCAGGATTTAAATTTTATTTTCCTAAGACTTTGGGATGGAGTGAAATAAAGTGGAACTTAAATTAGGCACTGAAGAAATGTCCTGCAACAACACTTAAAACTTCTTCTTCCAGAAACCTGACAAAAAGTCAAAAATAAGAAAAGAACATTAACAATAAGAAAGGTATTTTCATAATTTTGTAGCAATAAGTACTAGGCTCAGATTTTCACTCTTTAGCAGCCACTGCCATGGATGCTTCTAAGAGACATTATATTTTTGCTATTTCCCTGGGTTAGGAACAAGATTGTGGGATTCTGCTTCCTCAAATATGCTTTCCAGATAAATACTACAGCTGGGTTGCTGCTCTGAACTTCTAAAGCTTCACTTTATAATTATAGTTTCAAATCTGTTCCTTTAAATCCACATGGTGTGTTAGAGACTTGACTAAAAATAATCTGAAAATTAGAGGAGTATAATTTGCTTAAAGTCCAGTTGAAAGAGCTGATCCCAATTGTTTTAAGTTTTCAGCTAAACCTCTGTTTAAGTCACATTTAGTATTGAAATGAGAAAGAAATGGAACAAATTAGAATGAAAATGAATTTAATTTCTTTTTGGTTGAAGGAAACCTTTCCAAGCTAAAAGCACAGTGTCTTTAGGGCAAATCAGGTTAAAACAGGTCTTCTGTTGAAGCACTAATCATTTGGAACTTTTTCTTGGAGTGGTCAAGAATCATTTTCTCTGGATTATGTGATTAAAGAGATCAAAGAGTTCATTTTTGCTTTAAATAAATGCTTGCAAGTTCCATCACTCTGTTTGCAAAGGGAACAGGTCTCCAGTCATCTTCCACCATCCCAAGACTTCCTTAAAAGGTGCCTTTTGCACTTTAATTAGTGAGAGATCAAAGTCTTTATTCTCTGGGAGCAAAGGAAAGGCCAAAGGAGCCTCTTTGCTCCCAGTTATTGAAACAGTGATTTAGGGAAATTATTGGGGTTGTTCTGCTCTGTCTGGGACAGAACTGGGGCCACGAGGACGTGGAAGTTCTTGACACTCCAGGGATGCACTTTTGCCTCTCCAGCATCCATTTGTAACCTACAGAAATGGGGATTTTGCCCTTGCAGATATAACTGCCAAATTGTTGGTTTTATTGCCCTTTCAGCTGGACAAAACTTCTCAGGCTCATGTACTCCGTGGTAATTTCTCGTGGATCACAAAGAGTTATTCTAAGCTTTTACAGGAAAAAGAAATGGAAATAATTTTATGGCTTACATTTTCACTTTTTTTCCTCCTTACATTACAATAAAAGTAAGAAGAAATAATTCTCCTAGTCAGATTTCCCACATTATATACAACATATTAGGGGATATTTTGATGTCTGACTCACATTCAGAGGATGCAGATTCATGAATTAATGCCTTTTACACTGGTTTTTCTTTTTTACAGAGTTTATGTGACATTTCTTCACTTTTCTCTCTGATAATATTTATGGGAATCTTTGAGCCATTATTTTGAACATATGCAGGAAAATGATGAGTTGATGAGACGTTTTTTAAGAAATGAGCCTGACTATCCTCGATTCCATGGATTTTATCACACTACCTGCCACAATCTGAGCTTTGCAATCCTAAAACAGTCAGATAAAATAATCAGGAGAGAAAAGCAGCCTTCTCCAAAACCTGAACCTGAGATCAAATTTGACTTTTTATAGAAGTACATGACAGATATGAAATGAATATTATTCCCATCCATAACAAAAATGAAAAAGTTGAATGTGAGTGGAGAGAAAACAGTTTTTAAATACAGCTGGAGAGTTATACTTGAAAAGTATTTGAATGATTTTGAATTCTGCAGACCAGATTTTAAAAGTATTTATCATTTAATTTCTTATTAAAACACTTAAAGATACAATAATGTACCTCTTAGTCCTGGAGAGAAGAAAGGGTTGATATAGAAACCCTTTACAGGGCATGAAATTTGGTGTCCTTCAATGAGTGACACATTTTGGACAGTGCTTCTCTTAATCTTTTTATCTCAATATTATATCTATAATACTTAATTAAAGACTTCCTAAAAAAAAAAAAAAAAAAAAAATCCAAAAAACCAGCTTAGTAACTTGTTTCATTGAGACTTTTGACTGGTTCAAATAGTTTCATAAAATGATGTCTATACTTTTTTCCCCCAAAAAAAGGTTATAAAGAAACATTCATGTTCTTCAGTACCAAATGAAAAGTCAACTCACCAAATTCATAAAGAAAATATTCAACCAAGGCTACTGTAATTTCAAATGGACTTGAACTTAAAAAAAATTATGTTTTCTTCCAAGATAAAGACATGTCTTCTTGTTACAATCATATTTTTCATTCTCACATAAAAGCAAGAAATGTTTCTTCTCTTTTAAACTATGAATGTTTATTATTTTTTTTTTATTTATATTATCACCATTGAAAACTTAAAAATTCAGACTAACTTAATACATTAGGTATAAAATAAAATTTTTATTTTTTTAATGGTTTTTATTTCAGTCATTTAAGTAATTTACATTTTTCATCCCATCTGTACAAATCGTTTAAGCCAATGCCATCAGTTCTTACATCTGTATTTACTGACATTAGGTAAGGAACAGCATAATAAAAATATTGATTTTATTGTACCTTCCAATTTAGAAGATGGTCCTTGAAGAATTTATTGACAGTTTTCACCTTTAAATTTATATTATTAAAATCAAACTACCCCCTCCTTGACCCAATTTTTAATTTTCTATTTAATCTGTGAGTTTAATTTATGGTCTTTCCATGTTGTATTTATGGTCTGATTTCTTTCTCTCCCCCTTGAGTAGTAAATTATATAGAGAGTATTATCTTGGTTAGTTCTCAAATAAATTGTTGGTTTGCTTTGATTCTTCTCTTCAAGAGCTCTTGGAAGTGACTTTCTTTGCTGGCAGCTGCTTTAATAATTGCCCTTAAATTTAAAGTGCCTGCCAGGGCAATTTTTTAACGGAGCTGAAATGAGTTTCCCCAACAAAACCAAGTGTTTGTATCAGTTGGGTTTTTACAGCACTTTAAACATGAATTATCTTGGTCAGAACTGCTTCAGTTCTTACAGGTTCAACAACACGTGGCTTTAGTTAGACCTGGGCAAAATGTTGACAAGGAATATGGGATGTTCCAGAGATTTGTGGCTCCAGAGAGGAGCTGGAAGGTTTTGTTGAGGAATCTAAAATATTCGGACAATGGGACTCAGAATGTGAAGTGCCACGACACTTCTTGTATTAAAGAAAATATTTTCTTGCAAATCCACCCTGTCAATTATTCCAGGGAGATCCAGTGTCCCGGGTTAGGAAGGCACTCAAAGAAATTTCCTGTGGATGATGGCAGCACAAAGGAACCCAAATGAAAAATAAAGGCACTGAGAGCATAATTCATGGGGGATTACAGGCTGCAGAACAATAAAAATATAATTACTTGCATTTCACGCACTGAGCAAAGGAAGTTTAGAAAAATTATGGCTCCAGAATGTGGTTGGTCTCTAAAAAATTATTCTTTTATACACAGTGTCTACAGCAACTCTAAAGTGCCTTTTCCTTCCCTGTTACACTGTGCTGCCCACACAAAGTGTTTTTCTTTTGTGGAAGTTACTGTTCCACAAACATGTTCCTTTTCTTTCAGACCAGTCACTGTATCTCTGAAGGAGTCATTATACACATGTGTTAATTAAGCTAATTGGAGTTTACTGGGGAAGGTAGTTTTGCTCTTTTAGGCACCCAGCAGTTTTGCAAAATGAAATAATCCCTTTCCTTTTCTTCCTTTCCCCTTATTTGAAGGAATAAGGAACCGAAGGGCACATGAATCTTATAGAAAATATATTAAAATAGCTTTATTATAAATAAGTCAACTTTTACAGAATACATTTAATGCAACTTGTACACAATCCAATGACCTCACAAAAATCACTTTTTGTTCCATTGGGCTTAAGGTTTTGTAACAACATTTTTGAATAGGAGTGAATTTTGCTCATTTCTCAAAATGGACTCCTTTTTGGAATTTTAGGAATAAATAATTGATACATGTCTCTAGTCACTCATGAAAATTCTTCTGTTTTTTCCTCCAAATATACATAAACTCTAAACTTTCAGTATTTTTACTCATCAGAGTTATTGAGATATTAAAAGTATTGTAAAGTTTATGCATCTCTAATCATACTGTTCTAAAGGCCATTGTACAGACCCACATATGTATCTACCTTTGCTTGTAGAGATATTTTTAGTTAAGAAAGGGAATAAAAAGAACCTTTGGTTCTAGAGGTATTTTTAATTAAGAAAAAAGAGAATAAAAGAAAGTGTGCTTGGCCACAGGAGGTGGGATTTTCTTACATTCCCCTATATTTGGTTGAATATAGCAAAGTTTACCAAAACTTAGGCAACTCTGATTTAGTTTGCCATGAAGACAGGTGATTTGAGTTCCACCTAAGTTGAAATATTTAGAGATTTGACCACCATTTTTCATCCTCTAAAGTACTTGATCTAAATAGAAGGATTTTTAAAAAAACCTCATGCGGTGCAATGCATATATTTTCTTTTCCTGCAGGTTGGTTGAGGTACTGATTCCATATCTTAATCAGCTTTTCCCTCCTACAGTGATGACCTTTTTTGAAGATTTTGATGTTCATCCTTCAAGAAACTCTGGCCAGTTCAAACAGGTCCATTTTCAGAGGATCCAGACTGAAACCAGAGATGAAATGGCGATTTGCACTGCTAGAGAATATATAAAACCTCTGTGGAATGTGCGTGAAAATCTCTCTTTTGTTCACTGAAATGTTCCTGTTTGATCCCTCCCTCACATCTCCAGGGTTGCCTCAGCATTTTTAACAGAAAGGTTGGAAAATGAAATTGTGAGCAAGAACTGAAGGGAAGAAAGAAAGCCCAAATCCTGACTAAATTATACCAAATTCTCCTTGCCTACAACAGGCATAAAAAACCTAAAGTCTTCTAGTTCAACTTAATTTGCCTTTTTCTTGCCAATGCAAAACCTGCCTAAATTGTTCCAAGACAAGAATTTCTTTTTCTCACTCTCCCTTCCTCCAATATTTATGATACAAAAAACACCCTTTTTCCTTGGTGTAAATTCATCCCAGATTGATCTGTCAATCATTTCTGAACAGGTGAGGCAGGAGATGCTCATGTGAAAAAGGTGTCAAATGGAAAAGGATGTTAAATCTGTGTAATTAGAAGTTGAAACAGGAATCTGGTCACAGAAACCTCAGTTGAGATGCTACAAAAGGGTTGTTATGGAGAAGTTTATCCATGGTGTAGTTTGGAGAACAGAGTTAGGAACTAGTAGAGTTTCCAGTTAAACAAAGAGAACATTATGTAAATATATCCCAAGATTATGTACTTCATGCAAGCTTGATTGCGTATTTTAATTGCACTATAATCATTAAACATATCTTCTTAGTATAATTCTATTTTTTTAATTAAATCCCAAATTCTTGGTGTTAGACAAGAATTCTGATGTCACATTTACAGTTCATTAGAGTCGTAATTAAAATGTGCAGCTTGACTGGAGAACTAGAGAATATTTAATTTGAAAAAGGATTTTATTTTATTGCTTCTGTAACAAGCTAGTCTTGGTTTCTATAAATGAATTGTAGATATAGCAACTACAAAATTTCATTAAACAAGAGGATTTAGTTCCTTTTCTAGCATGTCCATGGATATGATACATAATACATTTTAAAAATCCCTGTGGTGTGAATGTTACAGATTTTTCTCCACCTCAGTCTCACAGGTTTTTTAAGCAACAGAAAGAAGAAAACTATGAGGTATCAGAACTGTATAAATGTAAAATGAGGTCTTATCTGTTTTTAACTACTTGCTCTAATTCAGGTCAGAAAACAGGAGAGAACTGAGCCCTAACTTGTCCATATTTGGTGACAAAACAAATATTCTGCCCAAGTACTTCTCAAAGAGTAAAAATGAATAAATAACACCAACAAAGAGGTGTTTGGGAAGGATGGTGATGGGTACATGTCTTGCATAGCAGAAATTTGATCTCTAGAGGATGATTGTGTGTGATGAAAATTCAATACACGAAATCTGCAGACTGGATTTTTAATCTCTTATCAAGGACAGGATTGATAAGGGACAGTGAGAACATGATTTTTTGGGGACTCCTTTGGTTTCCTTTTTGTGCCACCTGAAGAACTGCAGTCCTGATCACAAGGTGGAAGTGCTTCAGTAACCAGGGAACTGAGGAAGGGCAGGAGAGCATTTCTCCAGGGATATTTTCTCCACAATTATGTTTATGGGAACCTTGTGTGTTCCTCTGCACCTTTTCTTTGGCCACTATTAAAAAGTGGTTCTGCTGCTAAATCCTTCTGAATTCCAGGCAGTCACCCTGGAGGGCTGCTGACTGAGTCCATACAAAAGGTGTTCATGCAGCCAAACAATGTCTGGAGTAAAAATGGAAAACTTGCTTCTCATGTGATGAACTTTCAAGCCAAACACTGATGTTTTTGTCACTTTAAAATGTGAAGCTGCTCCTGGCTCTGTGTGCATCTGGTCTGGAGAGTTTGGTGCTGTTTGTTTGGTGCATTGGTGCATTTTCCTGTCAGTGTTGTTCCCCAAAATTCCATTTAAATGAATTTAAATGGGGCAAAGGGAAGAGGGAGAGCTACAAACAACAGTAAAATTCAACACTTCAGAAACTGTCAGTAGAGCAAGAAGCTTACAGAGGTAACAAAAATAATTACAGTTGTCTTTCATCTGGATGACAGAAAAGATGGAGATATCCTGATCTACCAGAACTGATGATGAAGATGATGTATATATATATATAATAATATACAACCAGACCACAAAAAACTATTTATCTCCTTCAGACATGATATATGGATTTCAACATGTGACCTTTTCATTGATGCCAATAAAATACTGTCACTAATAACATCCCTTGGTTTGAAATTCTGTTTCTCTACATGCACTATGAATATAAAGGCTAATTTAAAAGTTAATATATATGATAAATATATTCTTTTCAGATATGTTTCTATACACTTGAATTAAAAGTTAAGTAGTTTTCAGCATAAGGGATGTATATTGAAAAGAGGTTGTTTTAGTAATGAGATCATTCCATTGAAACCTAAGATTTGAACATAAATTCCCTCTTTTCAAATACAACTAATAATTTGTCAGATGTGTAAGTTCTGTTTCATTATTAATAGAATTTGTAAGTGATAAAGTCATAAAATGATTACATTTAAACATTTCTCTAGAGCAAAAGGAATGAAAATTTGCCCATTAAAACAAAGTTTCTTTGTGTAGTTTCTATGGTGTAACATTGTATTTGACTCCACTGAGATAAAAACCCTCCAGCCCATTTTTTTCCTAAAACATGATGTCTTTTAAATCTTTTATCTCTTAGTTCTAGCTAAAAGTCATCAATTCCTTCTAGACTCACTTAAATTTCTCATATATAATTCTTTTGTTCCAAGACAGGTGATGTTTTGAACTTTCCATTTGTAGAAACTTGATTGGGTTTTATTCTTATTGTCTTATTTTTTTTAATTTCAAATTGGAGTGAAAACCAGGAATTCAGGTTTGCTTGTTTGTTTTATGAAATGTAAGAGCCCCACTTTTAGTTTCAGTCTGCTTCAGTTTAGCTTTGGAATTCTTTGAGTCACTGCTTGTACCCTCTGCCACCAATATTTGCAGTCCTGGTGAATGTTTCACTGCAGGCTCTGCTATAGAGATACAGCAAATATCTGATAGTCAATGCACTTATTAACTGAATGACCTTTCTCATTTATCACTGGGAACTCATAAATATTTAGTTTACTTTCTATATTACCTGATCATTTAAACTAAATCACGTAGAGTCACAAGCTTTACCTTTGTGTCAACTAATGCAAGAGCACTTACAGGAGAAAATAAATAGATATAACAACAACAACAACAACACTACTGCTAATCCTACTACTAATACTAATAATGCTAATAATACTAATACTACTAATTCTAATTATATTACTACTACTATATTTGATATGTTTGAAATAATCAGTTTATAGTAAGACTTTAGGGTCCCTTACTGTCCCTGTCTAATAGAAATAAATCCGTAGGTAATTCAGGGTATCTCAGAGATTCTGCTCGGATTGGATTTGTTCTGGGAAGCCCATGGAAAGTGGAGAAATTTCTTCTGGAAGCCCCATGCCTGGGATGTGCCCAAAGCCCACAGTTATCACACGTGAGGACACTCCAATGACACTTTTCCAGGATGATTGCAGAGTTCTTGAGTCACGAGGAGGGAGAAAATAACCCCACTCTGCCCTGGACCTTCTTGGATATGTTGCTTTCAAGCATGTTCTGTGCAAATTTAAGCTCCAGGACCAAATATCAAGTAAATTTTATGAAATACTGCAGCATTTTTCAAAGTAACAGGTAGATAAAACCATCTGTCAATATGACTTTGACACTGTGCACACAGAATGTCTTTGATAACTATGGTGATAATTCGGTTTTCTCATTTGTCTGGCAGGAGTTTTTGCAAAGGTGTGACAAAAATCCTCCAGAGAGAATTTGTCTGGTTAATCTGTGTCTTTGTCATTATTGAAGTGGTGATATTTCCTTTATTGTTTTTGTGCCATTTCCAGGTTTTTCTCTTCATTGACTGTGGAGAAACATGGAGTAACTTCAGAGGCTTGTACTGGTTTACTCTGAAATTGAGGCAACTTTTTAAAAAGAAATAAATTTGGTTTTCTTTTAAAATCTACACCTATTTAAAAATGTATTGTCAGTCACAAAATGATTGATTTCTTTTTAAATTAGATTACCCTTATTCTTACTCATAATCTTACAAATTGTTACAACTGTTCTCATATCTAATTGAATTAATTGTACAGGGATTGTCTTTTTAAATTTAAATGAATTTTCCTCTTCTTGAAACCAAGAATAAATTGCAGTGACCCAGGTTGTTAAAATTTTCCTTTTAATGGGTTTTAGACCCTGAATTATAGTTAATATTTACTTCTATTCTTCTAATAAAGCAAAAAAAACTTTCTAAGTATAAATATGATTTAATATCCTGTATTATAGTTTCAGCTGGTTTCTTTTGCAGTGCAAAGTAATCATAGTGCTCTAATAAGATCTCTGAGCTGAAAGTGTATCTGAAAGCAGGACTTTAATAAACACTCACCTGCTTCCTTGCCACTAATTTTGGTGACAATTGTGCTGTTGCTTCACAACAATACTCCTTTGGTCACAGCTGTGATCCAAGAGGGTCATATACTGAAAATGGATCAAGACCCTTTTTCACTCCTGTTTAACACACTGCACGTTTTGTTTTGTGAATTTGTTATTTGTTATTGTTAAAAACCTAAAAATTCTAAAATTAGTCCAAGCACAAGCAGGAGAGCAGAAGATAAGAGGCTGTTTTTAATTCCTTCACGTGTTTGAATCAGGAACCAAAGCACCCATTTCCTACAGTGAGAAAAATCAGTGTCTGGATGAAACAAAGAAGGGCAGTTCCTAAAAAAAATATAAATAAACAAGGCAATTTCTGATCTTTTTTAGAGATAGCAGGAAGCCGCACATTTACAGCGCTGGCAATTGTGTGGATACAGCAGCTTTCAAAAGGTGAAAAATATCTGGATCACACATTGATCTGTTCCTGCTTTCAGACTTTCTGCTTAGTTTTGTGCAAAAGTTTGCACTGGAGAAAAAAAAAAAAGGAGGGGAAAAGGGCAAACTTTTGTCTTTTCTCTTGAAAATATGCAGCTTTGCTCTGCTGTGGTCTGGAAAACACAAGGCAAATAATTGATTTGAAACTTTTCTTTGCATATAGTTGGGTCAAAGGCAGATGATTGTATTCATCAAGGAGTACAAGTGAGGACAAACATGAAGAGAAGATGATTCCATATAATTGATATGATAAGTTATGTTTATTCTCTGCTATCAAATGTTTAACTTTGGGGAAGAGAGAGAAGTCACAATTCTTCAGATTAGTTACCTGAACTTTCAGGGACAAACCCACTATTTTTTACCTCTATAGTGAAGAAAATTATTACCATCGGTGTTTCAACAACAACAAAAATATATTTTTATAATTAAACAAAATCAGATTCTTTCTCGAATTTCCAAGACATGAACTTTATGAGATCTGTGGCTGCTGGTGGCTTCCAGAGCCACGTGTCTGCATCAAACCCAGCATGAGCAAGAGTGTTTCAGGCCTTACCTTTGGTCAGAGAATATCACCAATCCCACTGTGCAGCACTTCTTTTTGACTTTAATGTGTGAATCCAAGTGAAACTGTGTCTTTTCCTGGAGAGTCAAAGCACACTCGTTGGTGTAGAGAACTTCCCAGCGTGAGAAAGTCCATTAATCTTCTTTGAAGAACCAGCCTGCTTAAAATCTGATTTGCTAAATAGTTGAATTATTATTTCTGGAAGAAGAACATGCAGGTGGCTCAGATTTGCTGCTCAGACCTTGGGTGATGATCAACCTGTTAGATTTTAACCTCAAATTTCACCTTGGGCAGACTGCTGTCCTTTCATAGTTCCAGAGAGGCTTCTCTTGGTGAAAGGAGGCTATTTCTGGACAAACTGGTGTTCCTATGGGAATTAGCCTTCCTATGATGTTCCTGTGGGAATCAGCCTTTGCATTAGGTGGTTTTTGGTCTTCAGCAACACAAAATAAAGACTTTGTGTCTCCAGAGTAAAAGCTGGGCATTCAAAAAACAGATTTTGTACAGGTGTAAAGAGGGAGTAAGACAGTACAGGTGGAGCAGCAGAGCTCTGTCAGGGGGTCCTATTTTTCTGACAGTAGGCAAATGAGAGAGACAAAAGGGTAATATTTATGGAGGTGTGAAAAATCCACAGGACTCTGCACTTTCTATTTTCTTCTTGCTGTGTTTGCTGACTCCATCAAATGCTGCATGTTAATATCACTTAAATTTTTCCATAATATCAAAACTATTATAGAAAAAAGAAATGTTCTCCTCCTCTAGAATGATACACTTGAAAAGCACAATTTTTTTTCTTCTGTGATATATTTTTTGAATACAATTTGGAACTATAATGCTGCAAGTGAAAATGTAATTTATTGATAAAATGTTGAATTAGTGAAAGGAAAAATGAGTGCTGCTTGACTAAGATGGACCTGATGAGAAGTGGTGAATCTGTCATTAGATCCTTCAGGAGAAAACTAGACTTTGTTTATTTACAAGGGATTGATCAGCAGTGTTTTTCAAACCTGTGGTATTTATATGAGTTTACCAGCACAATGGGGTTGTTTAAGAGCTCTGTCTCAGTAAAAGCAATATCCTAATTATTACCAAATCACTGCAATTGCCTGGTGACACTTGTGCCATTGTATTCTCATCAGGCCTGACCTCACACTCTGCAAGGTCTGCCCAAATGTTGACTGAATTGGTCATTTATTGATCATCCCTTGGTGCTAATGCAGTGCAACATTTCACATGCAATTGAGATGCTGATTAATTCAGAGCAAGGTGGCAGATTGATTCCCACACGAATCTGATGGAACATACATCACATTACCAGAAACAAGGATATTGGGGGGAGGGATAGAAAACAGAGGAAAAAATAAAGGTGTTGAACTTTGCATTTAAAAGAAGGTATTTGTGATATTTTTAGTCCTCTAGTCTTCCCAACACAATCAGTTCTTTAACTGCATCAGTATTTAAAGAAACTTACAAATGTTGTGCAGAGGAGTTTCAGGTAAATCCTGAATAACAAAACCCAAAACTAACTAAATAAATGACAGATTAAATCTTTATAGACTGTGAAGATTGTAGATAACATTGAATGACAAAAGCCTACTTCTCTGAGCATTAACAGGAAGTGACTTTCTAAGCTTTCTTGTCTTTGATATAGTGAAAATATAACCCCCACCCAGATATTTTCAAGGTAATAATGTTAAATAAAGAAAAAAAAAAAGTTTAGTATGCAATGCATAGAGCCTTAGATAAATTGCCTTCTGCTTTATTTGGAAAATAGTCTCGAAATGCTGCTCCAACCGAATTATTTTACTACCTGTTTTTCAAACATCTGCTTTAATTGAACTCTGGGGATATGGGGACCCAAGTTCTAATTTACTGTGTCGTTAAGTAGAGAGGAATTTAAAATCTTATATGTCTGCTGCATTTGGTTGTTTTGAAATAAATTATCTATTACTTCTGCAGGCAGGTTCTCAAGTATCGACTCACAAGTACACACACACATCGTATTATACATATTTTCAAAAGAATATGCTGTAAACCAGAGTTATTTCCACTGTTTCCATAGTTAGTAATTTATGCAGAGGTCTCAGCCATTTATTAGGAGCAAACTGTGAAAGGTACTGCATGGAAAAGTGTGGGTTTCCAAACTGATAAAAATCTGTGGAGAGTTACTTTGTTGGTAGAATTTAATGGTATTAATTTATATTATACTTATAATAACTTTACAACTACCTCTGAAACAACTATTAATGACAGCTTTCCTTCCTACTGGTTGGTGTTTTGGTTTGTTTTTTTTTTTAAATTACTAATTCTACTGTTAAAATTATTGACTATTACAATTATTCATCGTTAAAATTACTATTAAAATTACTGAAAGCATGTGGGATTTCATTAAAATTTTAACTTCATAGAAACATGGATTCAGGAATTGCTACAGAAGAAAACAAATGGACTTAATATTTCAATTTGCACCAAAGACCACTAATTCAGCTCCACAGGCCCTTAAGATTATTCAGTTGACTTTAATTATTTTTCTTAACTTAATCAGATTGAAAAGACATTAAGTGTGAAATCAAAAGCCAAATGGCAGATACTAATAATTTTTTGCAAATTAAATCCACTTCTGTGTTATTTAAATGATGATCATTGAATTAATTTCGCTTTTTTCTTAATTGAATTCACATTTAAGAAGCTACCAGAGATCTTGTGGCTTGGTGTTTCAGAAATCAGAGTAATAAATGGGTTTAAGGCAACAAGTGGGATTTTAGATGAAGATTGGATTTGATGACCTTGGAATTCTTTTTCTTCCTTTCTGAGCCTGTGATTCTGTGATATATTTCCATTTTGTGAACAAAGAGGGGGAAATTTGAACTTGATTTTGTGGCAGTTTTCCTTCCTACACAATATAAATAATCACATTCACTGAAAGGAAAGATCCAGCACTGTAATTCCTTGGAATTATTTGCAGGCAACTGGCTGCACAAGCGGCCCATTATAAAACAAGAGCCAATTAATTAACTAGTTAGACTTTGTGCTTGCACTTTTAAAACCATAATTCACCTCCTAAGTCACCTTTGAAAGACCAGGTTAGAGGTCTGTTAGTCTGGAACTGAAGTTAATCTTTAGGCCTGAATGTTATTAAAATCAAGTGCTTAAAGGAATATTTAACAGAGGTGCCTGTGTTGGGGTCAGTGGTGCTCCTGGATTGCATTAGTGTTTCAAGGAGCTGAATTCTGATCAATTAAACACCATCAGCACAGGGAAAAAAAGGGGAGTTTTTAAATTCAAAGGTCAATTTAAGTGTTGCCCTAGGTGCTGGTGAAGTCACACTTCTGAGTGGCCCTTGAGGGAGGTGTTTTGGCAGTGGTGGGACTCAAATATGAAGGAATTCCATGGCTGCTATTGCATGGCAATTACAAAGGAATTAATTATGACACTTTTGTCTTTAAGACTCATATGATTAATATATTTGCTTTCAGTAATGTATTTTGCTTATTTTAATAACGTAATAAAGTAATAGAAATGCTTTCATTTATGAACTTACTAGAAAATCCTAAAAATGACTGTTCTTATGCATAATTATATCCACTGCAAGCTGGAACCTTGAACAGCTCCGACAACACAGGAAGGAAAAGGATCACTTTGACCTGTACCTGAAATCTCTTTCACCTAAAAATAATAGCTTCATTCTACTCTTTTGTGGTGTTCTGCAAATCAGGGTTTTATTACAAGTGAAACAACAGACACATATGTAGTAGGAGAAAGGATATAAAAGTATTAGAGATCTGTCCAGATATACAAATGTTGGCAAATACAGCAAATAACTAAGCAGTGGCTCATTTTTATTTATTAATTCTTTATGACAGTTACACACTGCTTGGGTACTTTGTTTCTCTTTATTTGTAAATCACTCCTGAGTGTCCAGGGAGGTGTGTAAATGTTGGATTTATGGAGCTCTGCAGCTCCAGCTGCAGCTACTCTTGTCCCTGGCAGTTCTACGTGGCCTGTGGGACTCTGGTTTTCCATCAGGAGCTGTTGCTCCTTGGTCCAGTTGGGAAACTGAAATGGGGACAGGCATTATATTATGGGAAATTCAATCTCTGTGTACAGTCCTCACTGAGGTAAATATTGATGGTGTGGACTAACGATAGAAACAAATAAAGAAATAATAAATTCTCACACTGCTCTGAGTGAAATGTGGATTGAAATAACTTTAACATCAATTCTTTTGAACACTTAAAGTCAAATCTGTAGTGTTTCTCCTCTGGTATTAGCAGAACTATATGAAGGAGATATTTTTTCAAGATGTTGTCTTTTTATTAAACAATAATTCTGTTCTCTCTCAGCTCTGCCTCTCTCAGGATCTCCAGAGACAAGACTGACCAGTGCAGAGATTTTGTACTTCTGACAGTGGCCACTCCCAGTGATGGAGGAAATGTTGGTGCAAAGTGCTCTGCTCAAGAGCAGGTGAAAATACTCATCTCAGGTAAGTGTCAAAAAATGCAGAGTGTGTTGAAGTGGGAGAAAGGATGCCCACAGGTCACACAACTGCTCCTGTCTGATACCTGTGGAAATATCTGCTGGGTGTTCAAATGCCTGGGGTGAAAAGACTTACAACTCTTTTACACACACTCCTCTTACCTAACTCACTTTATTACTGGAGTAGCTGTCCCAAAAAATTCAAATTGTCACCACACTACAGAGCTTTTTGTTAAAATTGCTCTACATATCAAGAGGCACCCGCTGACATGGCCTGATGGGGGTCACAATAACCTCTTCCTTTCCTTCATTTTCTATTTGTCAGCCCAGATCCATTGACTGAAGGAAAGAAATTGGGTCTTTAAAACCACAGAGTGATTTTCAGGGCCTGACTAAAATATCACAGGATTATATCATGGAATGTTAGAAGGGACCTGAGTTGGAAGGGACCCACCAGGATCACGGAGTCCAACGTGGCCCACACAGGGATCAGACCCTCAACCATCCTCACACCAACCTTGGGGTTGTCATTTGCCCTTGTACAAATGCTCATAAAGAATTTTAGGTTGTAATTTATGCCAGCTGCTGGATATTACAAAACAGTATATTTTTAGTTGTTTATTTTGCATGAATGAAGATAAAAGTGCACACACACGTATACACATGTGTTTAATGTAAAACCAATAAATAATATCCTCTGATTCTAAAGAAGTTGAAGCTGAGAAGTCATATTGCAGGGAACAGTTACTGTCTTCTGATTTTACATGGATTTAATACTAACTTTGTGCTTTTGCTTTGAAACAGAAACTACAAAAATATCTTCCAAGTCAAGAAAAAGGCAAAAAATTTATTGCTAAAATTTATTTTAGTGTTTAATACTTAGATTTTGTCCTGACCTTTCTTCCACAGACTCCTTCTGCACAGTACTCATCCCAAAATGTGTCTGTTAATATTAAACATATACTTTTGGGCACTCAGGCAGCCTCAACAGGTTTTATGGTTATAAGCAAAGAGATTAAACTGTTGTTTATCCACCCTTTGCAGATTATTTGCTGGTTTTTTTAATATTAGGTTCAAGTTATACCTTACATTTCCTTCCTCATTTCCCAGGCCTAATGGTATATGAACACCATCAAGTCAGAACCCAGACATACATGCTTTGAAAGTAATTTTCTTCCTTTTCCCCACACCCCATCTCTATTTAAATTTTCTTTTAGATACAGTTAAATCCATAAAATAAAAAATTGCTTCTAAAACCACTTAAAATTGGTGGTGGCTGGTAGTAAATTTAGACACTTCTCACAAAATCCCCAAACTTTAAAAAATTGGTCATTTACCTCTAACCTGGTCTCAGTTAAGAAACATGTTTTCTACTGGAAGGAGACTTCAAACAGAGCACAAAAGTTTTGGTTTGGGTTTTATTTGTTTATTTTTGTTTTACTTTTCCTAGAATATTTTGATTGAGTGTCTGTTTCAGGCCAAGTACAAATTTAATTACACTGTTTTACTGCTAAAAATCCACTGGGGCAGATTCATGAACCAATTACCTCAATTGCCCTGTGGCTCCTTTTAGATGTAGTAAATACTTTCATTTTTTAACTACTGCTTGGGCTGTAATGAAGCAGATGGATTTCAGTGCTCTGAACCAGTGGTTAATTTTTTTTTTTTTTCCTTTTAGTCTCAGTAAACTAAGCAGGGAGAGCTATTAGCTGGTTGTGGGAACTACTAGCACATCTGTCAAATTAAATGGATATCTGAGCATTGCAAGTGCCCAGTTACAAGCTTCCAGGCTGTGTATGAGCCACCAAATTAAGTGAAGATTGGTAACAGTTGGTAATCATCAGTATTTAATACAACTCTTGTATTTGTAGCTATTTTTTTTTCATATTTAATTGATTTTTAGGTAAATCATTTTCTCCACTGAGGTGATAGACAACAACAGCAACCTAAGAAAAATAAACTTGAGGTGTGGTTGTCGCTCTTTAGTGTAATTCCTGAAGATGGAAGAAAGAATTTGGGTACCACAGATCAAAGGTGGTCCACGGTGCTAACCTTCTTCTAGCATTTTTATACAAGCAAACTGAAATCTAAGACTGAGAGCTGCTTATTTCCTCTTTCACAACAATTTTGGTTCTTCCGGAGAAAATAAATCAACATTTCTATAGTAAAGTTATTTCAAGGTACTTTACAGCTATTTCATAAATATAGAGGGCAACTTACATTACCTGCATTAAGGCTGAGAAATAAGGAAAATAAAGTTTGTAGCAAACAGGTTTTTAGTTAAATGTTGGTCCAGCTGGAGCAGGGGATTGCACAAGGTGAAATGCAGAGTTGCCTTCCAACCTCACTAATTCTGTGATCCTGTAAAATAATGGATTATGAACAACTGTGATTTTTTTTTCCTTAGAAACGAAAGTGATTCATTTCCTCAGAAATGATCTGTGATTCCTATTTTTGGAGCTTGCACAATGTACCAGTTCTACTCATGATGGGAAGTGCTGGGATTGAAAATGGGAAAACGCCAAGCCAGCATCATCTTAGACTTAGAAGGTGAGATTTATTTAAGACTGGTCATGTGTCATTTCTCCTGCTTTCCATTTGACTCATTAGTGCATTTAAAATGAATATAGTCTGAATTACAGCAAAGAAGACTCAAAATGATAAATAATACAGTTTATATCCCACTGCCCTTGGTCACACAAACAGTCCTAAGTGCCCCGAGGCTTTGTGTGTGTTTGGAATATGAGGATATGTTTTGTCTCCTTACTTTTAATTGAACAGTATACAGTAAAAAAGGGCTTTGATGGCTCCTGGTGATGTTCCTACTGAGTAATTATGTCTTGAGTCTCCAGGGATAACACAGCAAACTAGAACATTCCTAATGGCATACGAAAGGTGAAGCTGGAATTTCTCAGAATTAAGATATAGCTATAAATTATATCTTTTTAAATGCAGCAAAATATGGTGAGAAATTAATTAAAAAGTAACAAGAGCAATTTTTGGAGATGCATGTGGAAAAAGAGTTTATGTTCAATATGCATCAATACACAATTATACACTAAACACAATCACAACCATTTTAGAATTGTCCCTACCAGACTTGTTTTCTTTTCAAAACTAGGCTTGTTTAGTTAAAATTTAAAAAAATAAATCAATTTTTGTTCAAAAATACTTCAGTTCAGAATAGCTGTTAAGTATGAGTATGGTAGGATGTCCTTTATTGCACACTGAATTCTCTTTAATTGCTTTTAGTCTGAATGAAAAACCAGAAATGAAAGACAATGAAAGGATAACCTTTTCCTGTAAACCTGACACGGAATAATTTGCAATCTCCATTCCCCACTGCACTGCTGCAATGATCAGGCTTTGTTTGTTTGAATTTAGTACTTATGATTATAAATTATCTAGTCGTAACTGAAGGCATTTGCATAAGAAAATTATCTTCTATCAAGTAGGATTTTACTGCATGTGTTTTAATACTGTGACAGCCTGTTAGCACTGAGATAATTAAATGGATACTGTAAACTCTAATTTAGTCCAAAAGTAACCCAAAATAAAAGAAAAAAAGCTTTTATGGAACTTGTAATTATTCCTAAATATTCTCATAAACTGAAGGGGCAAGCATTTAGAGGCATTTAAAACTAAAAAAGCTAAAATAAATAAAAATAACTAAAAGCAGCTACTGCGTCACTAAACCCAGGAAAATTATAGAATCATAGAATTGTTAAAGCTGTAAAAAACTTTTAAGATCATCAAGTCCAACTGTCAACCACCATCACCATGTTCAGCACTAACCCACGTCCCCAAAAGCCACATCTACACATCTGTAAATCTTGCAGGGGTGGTGACTCCACGTGCACCACAGGAAGGAATGGGATTAGCTAAATTCCATGTCCTTTACCCACGACTGCTTGGAAAGGTGTCCCAAAGTATTTTCCTGAATCATGTCCTAATCCCTACTTTTTTCTTTTTTTTTTTTTTTTCCCCACTGGATGCCCAGCTGAGAGTGGAAATTCCACTTTATAAAGCTGGGAAATGTTTACTTTTTAACTCAATATATTTTTAAAGCCCTTCCCAAAACTCTCTTGAGCTAATAAAGTTCACTAGCTGGGGGTAAAAAAAAATAATCATTTTATTGCTTTTTCTCCTCGGTTGTTTATTTTTGTCTTGTAGGAAGGAAAAGTATCTTAATCTTATTGCTGTGATAGCTCTTTGGAAAGAAGTTAATCTTTGAGCTTTGCCCCTCCACACCTCTCTTGAAAAAACCTTTAATCCTTATATGAGTCCTAGTGCCGTGGTACCTATCAAAGAGACATTATATCAAGTCAGACTCCTCCAGCATCAGTCATTAAAGGAAATATAGCACAGAAAGGCTGAGGATTAACCTTTTAATGCCAAGAGTAAAATTGTTGTGTGGTTGTTGTGCTTTGTTCTTGTAAATGAAACACAAAATCACGGAAGGTTTGGGTTGGAAGAGACCTTAAAGATCATTCCACCCCCTGCCATGGGCAGGGACACCTTCCACTAGCCCAGGTTGCTCCAAACCCCATCCAACCTGGCCTTGGACACTTCCAGGGATGGGGCAGCCACAGCTTCTCTGGGCACTGTGTCCCAGGGCCTCCCCATCCTTCTAGTGAAGAACTTCATCCTAATACCCAATCTAAACCCTCCTTAGTTCATCTTAAGGCCGTTCCCCTTGTCCTGTCACTTTTTACCCTTGGGAAAAGTCCCTCTTCAGCCTGTGAGCCTCTTTAGGTACTTATGCTTATTCTTATATAATTAATAATGATATCAGGACAGTATGAATCTATCCACGTATCTCAGGGTTGATTTCTGGAGTCGCCAAGGTTTTAACTGCTTTCAAGAGGTCTGTCCTGGAGCTGGGTCAGCAAGAGAGTAGAAATGCAGCTGCAGCTACTTCAGTCTACCTGGCACTACTGTGATGTCTGTGCTGGGACAGAGTTTGCACTGAGATTTGGAGTCTGTAAACCAGTTTTTGACTCTAAATCAGCCCCCCACTTCTTACTTGTGCTTATACATTCCTGACTTAGATGTGTGACAGATAATACCCACCTCTGTTTCCAGTGCAGTGAATGAGGAGATGGTGAATGAGAAGCTCCTCAGTCTGTGTGAGTGCAGAGATTTTCAGCTCTTGAAATAAGATCTGGGACTTAATAAAAATCATATTGTTTTCTTCCTTTTCTGTCTTCACCAGCTTCTTTTGACTTTTCAGAATGGTCACTGTGAATTATCATGCATGGCAGGTAAATGCTACTGGTGCCTTGTTCTTCTCAGATTAATAATGCCATAAGTCATCATAAGTCATTAATAAGTCATAATGCCATAATTTCCATAAATTGTGTTCTTTTGGCTGTAGAAAGAGTGTGGACTGCAATGTTGGCAGTGATCACTGCAGCAAATGCCTCTGCCTTATGTAAAGAGAGCTGAAAGGAATAAATGGGATAGAAACATGTTAGTTGTGTGATAATTAAACAAGAATTTACTCCAAAGCAGTAATTTTTGTGATCAATATACTTCCTTGTAAAAGGCAAATACACAAGCATTTTCTTATTTTATTAATTAGGCAAAAGCAGACTTGTCTCTCTCTCTCTGTGTTGATGGAGTGAATTAAGTGTTATGAACAGGGGAGAAAAGTGGTGCAATATATGGCAAAGTAACTGATAGGAAAGGGAGATGAAATGTTCTATTCAAGATGTTACAATCCCCTCTCATTTTATTCCTGCTGTGCAAATGCATCAGAGGTGCATACCAATAACAGTGAATATAAATTCCTGTGCTGGCCCTGGGTGATTATCTGAGCAGCCTTTCTCAGCAATTGTCCTGAGATTCCCATCCCAATCAGCTCCGTGCACTGTGAGCAAAGCTCAGCTTAATACTTTCGTTTATATCTTCAGATTTGCTTTAAGTTCAAGGAACTTGCCTTAAAAATGATCTCAAAACCTGTGCTGAAGGTTGCACAGGTGGTTATTGCTCGAGGCAGAACCGTGGTATCAATCAGGTGTTCACATCTCAGGGATTTGGGCTTTTTAACACTCAGACTAAATTTTCTGATGATGTTCCTCAGTAAAGAAGTAAAACCACAGAAGTAACTTTTCCTGGTTTTTGTTTGTTTGGTTTGGTTGTTACTTTATATTATTTTGTTGTGGTTTTTTTTTTTTTTTAATGTCTATTTCTAACTTAATTAATCAAAGTGTGGTTAATTAAGAACTAATGAAATAGTTCTAAATTTTACATTAGTTCTCTATTTAGGATGTTTTATTCTAATAGTACTATCAAAGAATCACAGAATGGTTTGGGTTCTGAGGGACCTTAAAGTTCATCTCATTCCAACCCCCTGCATGGGCAGGGACACCCTCTACTAGACCAGGCTGCTCCAAGGTCCATCTATCTACTTTCCAGGCTCTGGATTTTACAAGGGTTGGATTAAAAGCTCAAACAGCATTTAGGTGCTCACACTCACTAGCACTGGAAAGACTCTTTATTAGATGCAAAATTAAAAAAGAACCAAAAAGAAGAAGAAGCCTCTCAAAGTCCCACGACAATACATTTTATTGATTGCTTAATCTAAACAATCATTCCTACATATTTATTTTAATCTCCCTATTTCTGACTTCATCAGTGACATAATGATGCTTCAGTGGTATTTTCTCTTTATCTATACATTCCAAATAAGTCTTTTAGAACACTTCAGGTTTTGTGGGCTTTTAAAATTTTACCCTCAGTTTTCCCTTTCACTAACTCTCCACCGAACAGAATTCTTTAAATATTTTACTTTCATCATAAGACCCAGTCACTGTTTCTTTTGCAACTTAAAAATATTATTTCCAATAATTCTTTTCCTCTTTACTTTTGCATTCATCCACTCATATCAGAGGTCACTCCCTTGACCTCTTCAGCATTTTATGATGTATGTATTCTCTCGGATTCTTTCTGTCCTTTGATCATTGATCACTTTTCCCCCTCTCTTTACAATAGATGTGCCAATACCAATTAATCTTGAACTGCTTGTTATTTTGTGACCTTTAAAAAGGCCACGTCTCATGATTTATTTGCTGCTGCTGTGTGTGTTTGGATATTGTTTTGCAGTGGTAGAATCGTGGGCTTTTCTCTGCTTTGGTAATTCATTTCCCTTTTTCTAAATGAAAACCCATCAAGACATATTGACATTCTCACTCCAGTGGAGACTGGTAAATGTTATCTGGAGAACTCTTCTGTTTGATTTCCTAATTTTAATTACTTGAGGCAATTCCTCCAGCACTTAAATTAATTACAGTGAAGGAGACTTCTAGTCACTGCAGGGGGAATGTGACTGTGCTGTGGGATGGAGACATGGATGGAGTGGGAGGAAGCAGGTGTCACATGATGGGGATGGTAGTGCAGCACTGAAGAATTCTGGAGAGGTGCAAGACAAGGAACACAGAAGGAGGAGCTTGTGGATATCCTCATGTGGAGAATCAGAACTCTATTTTTAAAAGGTAAGAGGTTGTTAGTTCTTTTATTTTTCTAATTTTTTTGTTCTCTCTGGTTTCAAGCATATATTTTACTTCTTTTCTTTATTACTATAACATTCACAATTTAATAGTTTTATAACATTTCTTCTTCCTCTTTTTTTTTTTTTTTTAAATAGATGAAGTAATTCTAATATTTCAAAAGTAAATGGCACTTTTTAGGTCATTTTTTTTAAGAAAAGGGTCGTTATCTCCTCTCCTGGGTAAGTACAGCTATTCATGTTTTTATGTTAATGTGTTTCTCCAGATAGTGATAATCATGTTCTTTCTCTGTGTAATTCAAATAGACTTCACAGGAGACACCTTTACCTGCAGGGGCTGGAGAGGGCAAATATTAATAAAAATTTAACTATTGGCAACTACTGCTATTTGACCCTCTCATAAGTTCTTGTCTCTCCTTTGCATGGGATCTGAGTCCATATTTTTGATTGACTTGCAAAAAATTAAAACTAAACATCAGCCCACCAGAGTATGGCTTGGACAGTCAGAGTTTTCATTTTTTTCAGACCTGAAATACTTATCTTAGTATATGGCACTTTGTTCTAAGGATCACCTTTACAATTTATTTATGTAAATCATTGGAATCAAATAATTCGTTACATAGTAAGAAAAGTACCACGGGCCAAAGGTTGAAGTCCTGTCTCAAAGGAGAAATTATAATTGAAAATAAAATCACTTATTTGTGGTTATAACATTGATCAAATCCATCCCAGATGAGGTATTCAAGGCATGCTGAACCTGACACTGAATTTTTCAATACCAAGCCACAAGATTTTGCTGCTCACGCTGAAGAAAACTTCTGTTAAGGTTGTTTTACTTGCTGAGATTTAGCCCAGATCAAAGTGTTCCAGGTTCAGTCCTGTGTGTCACCAACTGACAGACAAGTGTCACCCGAGGAAAATGAAATGCATCCAGGCTAATGGAATCCTTGCTTCGTGGTCATGCCTGTGGATAGCTGCATTTCTGGGGTCATAGGCATCAAACTGTTTTGAACTGAGCTAAGAACACCAGCAATTTAACATATCCTTGAAGGATTCTACCCAAAAAAGGTGGAGATGAAAAACATTGGTTCTCATTTTCTTCTCCCAAATCAAAAGCTGAAACTCTGAAGCCAATGTTCATGAGTTAAAAGAGTATGTGTTAAGCCCAATTTATAAATAATCCCCTCCTTCTCTCTTCCAACATCCAAATGGGAAAATTGCAGCTGCCTTTGCTACCTGGCCAGGTAAGGATGGAATTATCCCTGTATTTCTCTTCTTCATATCTTCATATCTCTGAACAAACAGGCAAAATTTGCTGAGTGAGGCACTGTGGAGAACCCTGGCCTTGGAATCATTGGGGAAGCAGATAAAACTATGACTCTGTTACTTTGTGCAAAAGTGTTTAGTGTTATTGTGGGTGTGTGTTGAGGGGCATTAAATGATATTTTTTTTTTGACTTTTAATATACAGCAGGTGTGTCAAAACTCAGCTCAGGGGTTGTAAACCAGCTACTCTGCAACAAGAGTTCACCTGCACATTCCTGACTTCAGACAGGGTAAAACAGCATGGCCTGAAGATGTTGGTTCTAAATTAAACTGAATTACATCACATCCACTGGGAACTGAGCACACACATGGAGCAAGTGAACTGATTGAACAGTGTAATTTAATGAGACACATAATTGGTCTGTGGGCCTGGATCTTCCAGCTTTTTGTAAAGAAGAGAGGAGGAAAAGATGAAGAAAAGCTCATGATCAGTGTTTGTCCCATCTAATGGACTGCAAGGACTTAGGCAGGAGAGTAATGTAAGAAATGTCCTGCTTTTCTGAGAAAACAGAGGCTTGTACTTCCTTTCACCTCCTCACTGACTCTCTGAGGTCGTTTAGACGTCTAAAACTGCAGATCAGGTTGCCAAGAAAGAAAAACTCTACTGACACAATCCCAGAAAATGTTCTGGAGGAAAAAAAACCCCACAAAATGAGTGTGGATTAATTCCAGTTATGTTAACTGTTACTTCTAATATTCACATTCTGTGACACTCGTGAGGACTAGTCAGAACTAAGTGCTGAACACGCAGAGCAGAGGATAAATCTTTGTATCGTAAAGAATAAACAAGAATTTCTTAAAGAAAAAATGATATATCATCTCACTCCCCAGATTTACAGCCCTGCCATTATTGTCAGGAGTAATTGTCATTAAGTGTCCGTATCCACCTTGGAAAGAAATATCACAGACTTCTCTAACAGCCACAAGAGGCATCTGGAATGTGCAACTTGATTATTTTTCTGAGGTAAAAATGACTTCCACAAAATCATACACTGTCTGCCAGCCCAGGATATCTGACAGGGAAGACTATGGATTTTGCTAAATACTGGAATGTTTGCAAAAGAAAATACATTAAAGCTAAAAGAAACTTTTCAAAATTCCTCACAGACCCGTAATTACATGTTCAACAAAAAGCTGGATCCTCTGATAAGGAGGGATTTTTCTCCCAGCTCATAAGTTCAGGGTGAATTATGAGAATTGTAGTTAATATGCACTTCATTTTCAAATAAATAAAGGTAACAGGTCCTGTTCTACAGCCTTGTCCCTGTGAGGGAAAGGTTCAGTCCCATGTGTTTCCCTTCATTAACAACTTCTGGGAGAAGAAACAACACTGGCATATTTTCCCAATTCAATTACTTTTAAGAGTTTCTGGGAATCAGATTTATATTGAAACTACCTTTGGTTCTCTTGGATGAGTCAATTTTTTCCAAATCATGCCATAGCAGCTGCACCTTTGTAATTTGTAATTTTAATTTTATTTACAGATTTGACAATTCCAGGAGGAAGACAAACCCCTTAAACTTGTCTGTAGGGTTATTTGGGAACAAAATCAGTGTAGCCATATTCCTAGAGGAGACCTCCGAGAAACAATTTTGTAAAATATGCTCATCTTAGTAAAAGAGACTGTAAACATTGTGTTTTCAAACTTGTGATGGTTTGCCAAGAGGTAAAGAAATTGAGACTGCTAAAGGAAGCTTCTAATGCAGATGTATGAAGGAAGCAAAAAATTTTAAGTAATTACATTTATTCCCAGTGAAAATGCAAAAGACTTTCCATCTTACAAATAAAATTGAAAATATGGAATAGGTAATAATCATAAGGACTTATTTAGTATCAATTCCCTCTGTTCTTATTTCTGGTTTTCACGTTCCACAGTTGGAAATTGGGTGTTTTCCTCTTTGCCAGACCTTCACCACAGCTCTGTCCCTGCCTGGTCCTCATGGATGGGTTTACTGGAGCTACGGGTGCTGCTGGAGTCAGAGTGTCCCTGGGGGCTAAAGGGGGGCTCCTGCAAAGGGGGATCTTGATGCAGAGCAGGAACTCCTCTTTTCTTTCCATCCATTGAAACTGGAGGCAGTTTTATCCCACTGGAGTGCAAGGCAAGACCTCCAGAGGTGCTCGTGTTGTCCAGGTCACACTTGGGCCATCTCAAATTTCTCCTAAAGCAGGTTGTGGACAAAATCCTCAACATATGTGCTCCTTCTTAAGATGACCCAGACATCTAACAGAGTACAGTTGTGCTCCTGGTCCAGGAGAGGCAGCAAAGATGTGTCATCAGCTCTTTGTCACCTCAGAAAATAATGAATTTAAGGCCTCTACAAGAACAGAAGCCCATTTCAGCTCCAGGTTTCTCTCTTCTGAGTTAACATTCCTCTCCCTCTCTCATTCATCTCTGACAAGTCCAATGTTTAGAAGTCAAAAGACTTATGTACCTCTGCAAGAAGGTCTGATTTCTAGATCAATAGTGTCCTTCTAACACACCAATACAATCCATCCTCCACCCTTAGGTTATCATGAATCAGGAACGTGGGAATGCAGCCTGAGCCCTTTGTTTCCTTTGGCAATTCATCCTGCATTTTCAGGTCATTTCTTCTTTAGGTGTTTCACTCTTTTTTTCATATAACTCCACATTATACCCTTTTTTTTTTTTTTTTCTTTTTGGCAATGTGCCCAGGCTTTAGGGAAAAAAAAAAATAGAAGAAAAAAAAATTCTTACATCCCCAGCCCTTCAATGCTAAAGTTAAAACTTCCAAACTAGTACTATCATTTTTAAGCCAGAAGAGTTGTCACCTTTCTAGAAACAGTGGTGCAAGACAGACAGCTTTGTAGTTCTATAGTGTTTGACATTTTATGTGCAACAAATATTGACTCCAACATTCCCTTGACAGAGCACAAAAATTCATTTTGTGAATTGTATCGACAGCCTAAGTAGGTTCTTTCTTTTCCCTTGAATAGGCTTCTCTAACTTATTAACCCAGCCTTGAGGGTTTTGAATATTTACCTCTAAAACTGAGATCTATTTACAGCACAACAAGAATTTTGATAGGCAAGAGACACGGGATGAAGGTTACCATGCAATCAAACTTATTGTAAAACTTCAGAGAACACTCAAATGATAAGTAGATGTCCTTGTTCAACAGGCCCTACATCATAAAATGGATAAATCAGCTTCAGGCAGACTCTAAAGTGACATATTCCCAAGTTTGTGACTTTCATTTGCCATGATTTTAAATTCCCAGTCCAAGTCTACCTTGTGATGTTGAGGTAAATAAAGGGAAATTTAAAAATTCATTTCAGTTAATTTTATCTGATGAGAAAAGAACTTTGGTTTAATTAAAATAACCCCACCATTTTGTACCAGAAAACTCACCACTACTGCAAACACACACCATGCCTCTAGTTTTGATGGTAAACAGAGAAGAAAAATCTCCAGAAAAATTATTTAATGAATCATAATTTGATTAAAACCTCTTCTGTATACCACCTTTAACAGCTCACCTGGAATATATCAGCTCTCCCTGTATGACAAGTTTTCCAAAGAGCAAAAACTTGGGTTTCATAACTGATAAGCCAGATTTCAGAGGACTGACTCTGTCTCAGCTCATTTGGATCTCATACCCCAAACAGACCAGGAGAAGTTTTTTCTTTACTTATGGAGTCATCCGTATGTGCCTGGACAAATGAAGATGAAAATTGGCTGCCTTTTTCAAAGGCTAAATCAAGAAACTTCCAAAGTCTTTCTACAGATCCATCAACATTTTCATGAGCCAACTGTGTTTCTCTTCAAGCTGTAGTTGGTTCAATCAAACAGGAAAAATCTGTTCAGATTCTTTGTAACTGGGAGGAAGGGAAGGAACAGCCACTCTTCCTTAAAGTCTCCTTGGTGAACTGCAGCTGTGGCAGTCAAGGGAGCTAATTAAACCCAATCCAGAGTTTTCCAGACTTAGGTCAGATGTTTGCCTTCTAACCTGCTGCTTGCTGTGAAAATATATGTTTTATCACTTAAATCTGCTCTGCAATGGCAGTGAAGCTTTTGGTGCATCCCTTGGCAACCCTATTCCTGCGACCCCAGAATTCCTCTGATTGAGTCTCTGAGTTTATGAAGCAGGTTCCACCTTAGGGTGGCCCTGGAAAGGTTCCCTGGGAAGAGATCTTCTCTCCTATCACCTTTCCTTCACCTCTCCAGTTTATTCTCTGTCTCAGGCTTCTTTCAGCCTGAACTTTTAACTCTCTGAAGCAGAAATGCTGTTGCAAGGATACAATGAACAGTAAGATCCTTTAGTAACTAAAGGCTGACCTTCCTACCGACTGTGCTTCCCGACCTTTTCCTGAGGGGGCAGCCCCTTCTGCTCCATTTAGGCTCATCTGGAAGAAGGAGTTTGGTTCCTCCAGAGCTGGAAAATGAGAAGTTACTCATCTGAAAGTTCTTGTGCTCCCTCCCCTGCCCTAAGGGGAACTGCAGGTAGCAGTGGAGTGCAGGGTCTCCTGGCTGGAATGAGGAATTGCTGCTGGCAAGTCCACACTGTTCTCTCCTCTCTCACCTCGAGGGGCTGGGGTTGCTGTTACCATAGTCCTGACTACACTCAGAGTCCAGAATGAAGTTCACACATTCCTAATGATAAGAATAATAAAAGAATAAAAAAAAAAAAAGTGAAGCCTGTAGAGTGTCTGCTGTGAAACAGTCTGAGCCCTGCAGTGTCCTTTGACTGAGGGGAGCAAAGTCAAAGAAATCCCATGCCAGAAGCTCCAGTTAAGAGATACCTTCTATTCCATGGAATATATGCTGTTAAATATATCTGTGGATCATGAAAATTTAAAAATACTCCCTTTTTTTTTTTATTTATAACCACCTCTAATGTAAATACCATTTACATTAGGGGTGGTTATAAATACACGGTCTTGCACAGTGCCCAGTATATTCACAATTGTGGGGGAGTTTCATGTTTGCTAAACAAGTTTCCAGGAATCAAAACAAGCAGTTGAGCATCAGTGAAGGAATAAAAGCCTCCTGTGCCAAAGGCAGGCAAGAAGTAAGCAGTCTTGGAGAAACAAGGAAAAGCATTGTACATATGTTTAGGTATGTAAAAGTGCAGTGCTGAAATGCTGCCACGATCATCCAGGATAATCCAAGATTAAATCCAGGGAAACAGATATTCCAGCCCACACTGGAAGATCAGAAGGTGCTGATAGTTTACAAACAAATGCTGTGTGGCTGTGGGAGATCAGTTCCAGATATTCATCAGTACAATCGAATGATCTGTACCAAAATCTAAATAACGCTGTGACAGGACAAGATCCGTTCAAATCAAGACTGGAATTTGCTACTTTTCCTTTGGAACAGGAAAAGTAGGAGAGCGTTTCTGTGATTCCAGGAAAATTTAATCTTTTATTTTAAGTTTCTCAATCCCAGGTTGCTAGGAAACATTTGCAGTATAACTAAGGAGGAATGAAATACATTCCAGAGTTACACAATATCTCGGTGTTAAGTGAGGAATACAATAGCTTAAAAGCCATCATTAGTGTCAAGAACTGAAAATACTGCAACATTCTCAATTCATTTTAAATTTTAGTGACTTTCATCTGAAATTTAATTTTTGTTTCTTTGGAAAACCAGAGAGCCTTTGCCTGAAAAAGCTCAGTGACAGCTGTATGATATCATTGGAAGATCAAAGACTTTGTTTTCAGAGTTTAAAAGGTGATCTATGTGGAAAGCATCCTTAATTTTTTCTCTATAGCAACATATTTATTAGTAATGTTAATGGTAAACAATACTAAAGGTTAATTTTCATGTTGTGAATCAAACTGAAAGAGAAATAACACACTAGCTGAGGCAAAATAAATATATATGTGTTATACATATATATAAATATTTATCCACTAAAAAAAGTCACTAGTTAATTAACTCTTAGATTTCTAGGACTGAATATATATTAAAGGCAAGATAAAGGTAGGAGTTGATCAGTAATACAAGAAGTAGTGCATTGGGAGGTGGAAATGCTGGGATTTTAAATGGTACTAAACTAACTATGGGCAACTGAACTGGGCCTTCAAATACTCCTAGATTATGGTGAAAGCTTAAATATTTAGTTCCTCTAGACATCTACATCCAGCTCTGAACCTGTCAAATGAATCCCTCCCCTGTCTAAAAGATGATAAATGCCATCATACTTAAATCACTTTACAGTAACAGAAATAACCACACAAAGATTAGCAAATCTACTTTGGTTAAAAATAGCATAAACTCAAAATAAAAACGTTCCCTGCTAGTCTTTCTTCTTAGTTTTCAACTCCATCTAGACCAAAACAATTTGTAATATCAATTTGTTCTCCTTTATGTAAGATAATCAGACATTGAGGTTTTATTGTGCTCCGAGTATTTTTTCTCATTTCCTTTATAGAGGTCATTTAATTCTTCTTACTTCTCTCCACAGTGAAAAACCTATAAAAGAGAAGAATATCCATCTTTTCCTGTTTTCAGCTTCACCCCGGTATGGACATTTTACTTATCTATGTGGACTGGCTCACACAGAAGGTTTGAATAGTCCAGTATTTTATTTCTAATGGTGGCCAATAATTGGTGCCAAGGAAATAAACAAGGGGGAAAACAACAACCAGTAATAGAGTAAGAATTTGTTATATTCTTGTTATATTCTTAGTTTGCAGCCACCTCCTGCTCAGAGATTAAAGGAGCCTCGTAGCCTTTTCACTTGTACCACTTTATTTCCTGTGTATTTTGAAAAATTTGATTGACAATGCTTGACCAGAGTGAAAAATGTTACATTTGAGAAACCTCAGTTGGATACTTTGTGCACTCCCACTGGGTGTCAGAAAGCCCAACATCTACCTGATCTTCAGCATTTCTGCAGATGTGATTTCATTCAAACAATAACACCAACTTTTTAACATCCTGATCAAAAGAGATATATTTGTGAGTTCTGAGGGGAAGGTGAATCCCTAAGGAAAAGTAGCACTTGTCACAAGTAACATACATGGATCAGGTAATGTGTGATATACATTTCTGATTAGGGAAAGCTCTTGGCCTTCTACAAATTCCCAAGGTACAACTGGAGTAACCCCTCTTTTGATGTACAAGAAAGTCTATTCTAGTGTACAATTTGAGACACTTGAGAAGGTAAAGGGTCAAAGTTTGCAAATCCCAAGTGAAAACAGGCTGTTTGTGCTCTGTTATGCCTGGTTTTGTCATGTAGGTTCCAGGAGAAACCTGAGACATCTTTGCCAATCTGCTGCTTAAATAAGGTGGTTGAGATGTGTTAAATTTGGAGTCACTTGGTGCTATTACAGTGGTGGAAAGTTCACCTTTAGAGTTCACAAAATGCCCTCTGATCACTTGTATCTGATCCTTCATGACATCGTTTGCAAAGCAGATATTCTGTATCAGTGTTATTTGATACTACAACCAGCCAAGAGCATGTCCTCCAAAATCTCAGGAGTATTTTTATTCCAGGGTAGACAAAAGTATCCTTTTTTTTTAGCTAACAGTTCAGATCCAGTTAAGAATTTGATATAGAATTCCCAGCATTTGAACGAGTGGCAGCAGAGTTCAGAGCTGAGGATGACGCTGAATCTGGGAGATAAAGCAGCTCCTGACATAATTTCCTGACCATCCCACAGGGATGTGAAGCAAATGCAAACAGCAAACAATGCCCATTCTCAGCACTGAAGGTTGATTAATTGCTCTTCCCCATAAGAATGACCTTTTCCCTCCTTAGTTTGAGGGTTTGTGGTGAAGTCCAGGCTCCTCATCAACTTGTCATTTGCTGGTGATGTTTCTACTAAGTCAAGCAAACCAGGGAACATCAGATTTTCTGCATCTTAGTAGGGGAGTGCAACCTGGAAAACTGAAAAGTTGAAACCAGAGAACGCTCCAGAAGCCAAAGATTTGCAGTTTAAAAGGTAAGAAAACTCAAAGTGGAGATTCAGAGCCCTCTTTAACTTCATCTCTGTATACAGATTTCCTGAATTCCCACAGGAGAGGAACAAGGAATTAGAGGCTCTAAGAATGTGTTTTACACTGTATACATCCAGAAAATTGCTCTGTCCCAGTAACCTCTGTGATTTGTTTCTTGTGATTTTCCGCTTCTTTTAATTTGCTTCAGAAAGGTACATTTCATGTCAATGTTTAACCTTTTTCAGCTGAAATGGAGGTTAATTTAGCCAAAGGAAATGTTTAGTAGGAAGATTTCTTTTATTTACTTAAACCTCAGTAGATGATTTGGAATCTGAACAGCTCTTTCTTGAAGGTTTTATTTTTTTTCCCTTCAGAAAGCACTTGTCATGGACTAAGAGAGAGCTGAAAAATACTCAAAATATCTCTAAACTCAGTTCATTCCACATCTGTGTGGACTATAGAAAAACACAGATATGTCTAAAAATCTTACTGTATACAGAAAAAAATACGGGGAAACCCTGGCTTGATATTAAAGTTTCTTTGCAAGAACCTCATTTGTCAGGTTTCAAAGGACTTCTGAGGCTTTTGAGATTAAAAGGTAAAATCTCACTCCCACTCTCCTGAACTTTACAGCACTTCCTTTGGAACACATTGAAAATAGATGGAATATACAGAATTTTGATAACACCTGACTCAAACACTGTAAACTGAGAGCTGAAAAATGAATTTTTAGAACAATCAGATGTTATATCTTTATTATTTCTGCCTCAAACCATGTTTTTCCATACTTTACTTGAAAGCCAGATTTAAAATCCAAAATTATTGATCTTTCAAGAACTGGTAAAAATATATGTTGGCCTTTTGTGGTAACAGAAAAGTCCAACTTGTAGCAGTTTCAGTAAAGCCACTGAAGAGACACAGAAAACAAGAAACTTTGGAGTGATGTTTTTATTTGGAGAGAAGCACCTTTATGTCAAAATATTTTACTCTCTGCTCTGATAACCAGGGGTTAAGGACAGTGAAGGACATTCCATCTGATCCTGCCTGAAATCAGAAGGGACTTTCTTTCCCTTAAATGTAAGACTACAGATGTGCTACAGGAAAATAGCCCAGAGCACCAGAATTAAGGCAAATGCTCTGAAACCTCAGAAAATGTTGGAGCTGTTGAATAGTAGCAGGGAAAGGACACAGCCCTAAAATCGAGCAATGTTTAAAGAAATAACTGGGTAAACAGAAAAGGAAGAAACTCTGCAGATCTAGCAAAGGATATCTTGGGAAGCAAGCAATAAAAATAGGATGTTACAGAGCAGTAGGATGAGGTGGCTGGAATTATTAAAGAGAGGTTGAGAAGAAATTCCCAGAGATTGTCCAAACCAGAAATTCTACAGACTTAAAGTTGGTGTTCTGGTAGATTTGGCACTGAAGCATACTGTTAGGGTTTTGAAAACAGTTTTTAAGGAATCTGCTGTAGCTGTTGAACACTCCTGAGCTGAGAGGCTGGTTCCTTTCCCAGCTCTGTTCCAGCAATTTATTGTCATGACTAAGGCTGGAGAAACGAGGCCCTTTTCCTGACCCCTCGTGCTCCCCGACGCGCCACACCACCGCAAAAATCACTCGAAATCCTAAATGAGTTAAATCTCCTCCGTTTCAACCTGGTGGAAACAAATTGCTTTTTGATTGAGGGCCCAGAAATCATACAACCTAATTTATGCACATGAAGCTCTGAAGGAAACTGGTTTACAACAAATGATACCTCCAACTTGTCCGAGATGTCGCACTTGAATTACTGTGCTTAAAACACCGCGTGGTTTTTGTTGGGAAAGGTCAAACATGGGGGTGGCAGAACACGGAGTACTTATTAACTCAGCAGCAGAAATGTTAGTGCAGGTACTAACTAACATCACAAATTTGACTGGTAACATCTTCTGTGTGATTTGTTCACTTAAGGGAAGTAATTGAAAGCAGCAGAGAGCACAAAAGAGGAGTGGTTGTTATTCAAACTCTTTTGTACCTCTTTTTTTCTTGGGTTATTCAGCCAGCTTGGGTTAGGAAAGAGATTTCTCATTGGTTTGAGCAGGTTTTGGAAATATTTAGTGGTTTCTGTTTGCTTATTTGTTTGTTTTTATAGCTCTTTAATGCATTTCAGTCTTCATGGTTTTGTTTCTCGAAGTCTCTTTGCACATCAACAGTTTTACAAACCCCCTAATCTTGAGCTTCCAGTTTGTTTGTTCTTTGAAAATGGAGGTTGGTCGTGGTGGAGGAACCCCCATTTGCAGGCTGATCACAGCAGGTGCCTCTTCTCTGACAATATTCAGATTAATAGTAATGGGATAAGTGAGAGAAAATATATCCTTGCACAGACTAATCTCAATAGTGGCACTTAAATGCTCCAAAATTCCTTTGATGCCAATGAGACGTTTCCTATGGAGATGTCCCATGGTGTCCAGGATTAAAAACTACTGTCTAGTATCAAATACTACAATATTTTCATTTTATTTAAAGAGGAGAGAAACTTTATTACATTTGTCGAAGGAATTATCAGATAATTAATCACTTTGATTTTTTTTCTTCTTTTTGTTCAGTTTAGATAGCACACAAGGTAAAAATCACTGCAATATGTAATTAACCCCTTCTATTTTTTATCTAGTATGCATCCCTTATTTCTGGTCCTGGTTAGTATATTGTGCATAAATATAGGCTTAAATTTGAACCTTAGAAAATATTAGTGTATTTTTCCTTACAAAGGATTATTAATCTACTTTTGTTAGCTGCCTAGTTGCAAAGAGATCCTCATTTTTGATGCACTTCTGATGAGGCAGGAATACTGCTATGTTGCTTTCCCTGTCTAGAACCTATCCCTGGATAAGGATATGATGTTGAAAACTAATAGTGTGTAGTGTAATTATTATTAGTTCAAGTCAAATTTTGAAAGAGCAGGTAGTTCAGAGAGCATCTGGATTTAAATAAGACCCTCTATAACTGCTAGAATATTAAAATCATTCTGCTATTGGGTTGTAGAATTAAATTCTGTGGAGTCAGGAATTAAGTGATTATTATAGCAGTTGGCTTGCATGAATATTGGCCATAAAGACTTACAAATTACTATATGGAAGAGTTTTAAACTTTAACATCTTACATTACTTTCATCACATTCAATAAAATGTTATTTTCTTCCATGAGATTTCCTCAGTATGCAAAACCCCATTCTCTCCATCTTCTACACCCACCTGGTGAAGTGCAGTGGTTTAAATCATCCTGCTGAGGAGTTTTCCTCAGATCTCCTTTATTCTCTTTATCAGATTTCCCAATTCCCAAAGGAAATTCTTGGAAAACTGTTTAACAATGTTTTAGGAGTAAAAAGTGCATGGAAGGGTATCACAGCTTTCTCTGGCTCAAATTAATTATACATTTAATTATACAAAACTAAACTGGATAACAGTAAATGTACTATAAATATTATGTATCAAGCTACACTCAGACTAGTGCTAATATTCATATTCTGGATGATATCAGCAAAGGAATTTGGACTTCAATGATCCTTGTGAGTCCCTCCCAACTCAGAATAGTCTGTTATTTTATGATACTAAAAAATACAGTTACCAAAGTGTACAAGAGACTAATTTAAAAAAAAAAATCTGTGTAATCAAATGGGCTTTCATTTTTTTACCATTAGATTGTTTTGTTAGAATTCCTCTGTTACATGAGAAACTTTTCAGATTCTCCACAAAGTCCTTTCATCTTGCACATTTATGGAATTTATTTCCATTTATAAATTAAAAAAAAAAAATCCTTTAGGGATGAAACGTATTGAGGTATAAAAAAGATCAAATTGAGGGCTCCTTAAAGATTACCAGGTTTGACTGGTAGTTATCAAGACAAGAAATATTGAGTTTCAGGGAACAAAACTGAATTAGTAGAAGGCAAACATGGGCTTAGAATCCAGAATTACCTTTAAGGAGTGTCTACAACTCACAAGCACATGTTAAATGGATGTATTGGGGTCAATAGAGGAATGATGTGCCATGACTGGCAATAGGAGTTAATTTAATTGAGATGACAGCTGTCCTCTAGCTGGCATCCCTTGAATAAATTATTTGACTTGATTAGTTTTTCTCAGGCTGCAAGATGAGATGAAGCTTTATATTAATTCTGAGAACTCTCATTTATTTGAACTTTGCTGACAACTCCTCTGTCCCAGCTGCAAATCCTTCCAAGTCAATTTGAACAGGTTTATTTACCTGAAAAAAATCTGCCTTTCTCCTCCATCTTCAGCTTTCCAAACAAGGAACTATTGTTTTAGGTCATGGGCATGTGGCCTGTCTGCAATATTCATGTCTTTGGTGGTGCCTTTTCAGCTGTGGGTGGTGACATGAATAGACACTGTTTAAACTTGCGAGGTTATTTGGAATGTGCTGTTGTATTAAGCCATATTTTAACTGAGTGGATATTTTTTTGTTTCTTCCAGCTATCCCCGAGCAAGGTGGAAATCAAATGATGTGAATTTCTCAGAGCAGATGAAAATTATTGTTTACCTGCTGGAGAGGTGAAAAGAGCCTGGGCTGACACTCAGCATCATTAGCTGGGAAGATTTCTTACAAAAGTCAGGAGGAATTTTGAATAAACACAGACAGCAGGGCAAGGTCCTTGGAGGTTATTTCTGTTTCAAATGAATCTTCCTATTCTGCCTTACCACCTGTGCCCTCCCTTGTCTGACAAATTAAAAAGAAGCATCCCAGATATTTTAATAAAAACCACAGAGTGCTGCCAATAGTTTAAAGGACAAGGTAGTGCCACAGATTATTGAAATTCAGAGTGATGAATAACAACTATAAAATATTTCAGTCTCTGATCCTATTGAACAGCATGATCCATCCCTTTAAAATCAAATCAATAAATGCAAAGTAAAGTATATTAATATTTTAAAATGATAGCAGAGCTGTAACATGTTTATTGGAGGAAGGATCAAAGAGCAAATAAATATATTTGGATGTTCATCCATTGTTATGATACTAAAAAGTACTTCAGCTGAGCAAGATTGGACAGAAAGTATCATGAACAAAACTTTATTCAGTAGATACTTTGCTATTGGTTTACTAAAAGACCCCACTAATCCTGACTTCTTTATACAATTCTGTTGACAGCTTTTATCATATTCCCATGAAGGATTGAGTAGTGTTGACTAAAAGGATTCAGGCATATTTCCATTATTATAATGCTCGATGTACATTAATAGTTTAACATGATATCTTATAAAAAACCCACTTCTATATACAGAGTTTGCCTCATTCCCCTGTAACACTGTTAGAATCTATTTTATGTGTACAACTGTCTTTTATTTTAGGAGATAAAAAACTTTTGTTTTCAATCAGATGAATTCTTTCTAAATGTCCTATTGACATCTACTGTCAACAGCCATCTGCTTTATAATTAATAATCCAGATGTTAACACAGCATTATCTAAAGAAAATCAGTTTATATTTTGATGTTCCAGATAAAACTTATGACTTGTTGACTGCCCTTTCTCATCTTCAAAAGGCAATATGTTTTCTCCCAGTGCCTGATGTAACACTGCTGATGTGTGATGGGTGTTTATTGACTTTTTAATTACTAAAGTTTCGCCCTTTTTTGTCACACTTAATTCCCATCTCTTGATATAAATCCCTCTCTTCTTAGTCAGACAGAGGATTAGCTCAGAGATAGTGGGGCTTTCCTCTTCCTACCTCCACAGGTCAAAATAGTTCCCAAACTCCCTTTTAGAACCATCTCCAACATCATCTGCTGTTTGTCTTCCCTGAATTGTCTTTGCTCTGCCCCCTTACCCCGGAATTTCAGCCTTTTCTTGGTTCACCAGACACTTCCACCCACTCTGAGATGGGTCTGGAAATCCGTCTCAAAACCCCTGATCCTTTAGTAAATAGGCACCAGTTAAATGAGTTTAATTTTTAAGATGTATCTCACAGTGGACACTTTCTGCACTGCAGAACTGAAGCTGAAAAGCAGAATTTACACTGAACAGCAGGAAATAGGGTTAGAAAAGACCTTCAGATACATCTTGTGTGTTGTTTTGCCTTTAAAATGTCATCCCTCATATGTTCTTCTCCATGTTCCTCATCTTTTCTCACTCCAGGCATATGTTCCAGGACATATGGATTTGTCTTTCCAGGAGAATCTTATCCGGTAGTTTCCTGTTGACATTTGTTTTCCTGGAACAAACAACCCGAGAATTGTCAAATTTTCTGCTTTATGGTGACTTCACCACAAATTACCACCTTCCACTTCTGCAGAGCAAGACATGAAGATGAACATCCCTGTTTCACTCTCAACTGGACCCCAAATTCTGAATGCTTTGGCTGTATTTTAAAGTGCTTGGAGTATTTTTTTCTTCTATACCATCCCACATCAAGACCGGTCAGTTCTTGTGACACTGTGTTCATTACTTTTGTGTTAATAAAAAAGAATTCTCATTAACAAAACACTTCTTAAGTCTAACATTGGTTGGTTTTTGGTTTTTTTTTCTGCTATCTTTAGTCAGATTTGTCATATGAAAGATAGAAATCAAATCCCCTGTAAAACAGAGTCATCTGACTGTGCACAGTGAACATCATTATGCACACAACAGAATATTATATTTGTTAATAAATATGTGTATTATTAAAATAACTACTAATTATTAAAATACTAATTCTTAAAACAACTATTACTAATAGTAGCCACTGGAAATTGCATTCATGATGATGCCTTATTGACTGGAAAAATGACTTTTCTATCTCATCACTGTATCATTTTCATATCTGTTTTCTTTCAGAAAGTGGTAGATGCTGGATTTAAATAAATTAAGAAAAAAAAAACAAACTCTGATTCTTATTTTCATGGTGCAGGTATCCATTCAGCAAAAGGGAATTCAAATGCAGTAATTTTGATTGCCAAACAACCATTGGCTGCTAACACAGTATTTGAATTTCACTACAACCCGTGAATATTGACGGAAAAGTCAAAGTGCTCCCAAACTCTTCCTGGTGCTTGGGATATAAATTTCCTGTGCCCTCAGGAGCGTGGGGGTTTGATGTAAGTGCTGGAAATCTTCTTTGATTATTTTCAAAATAGGAGCTGGAAATATTTTCTAATTAGGAAATGTGTCACAGTTTGGAATTCTTTGATTAGAATTCCTCATTTGGCACCGTCCAAGGTGGTGGCTTCTGGTTTGCAGAGGGAGAGGATGTTTTGCTGTAAAAGGTGCTGTGGAGGTGTCAGAAGATGTTGCTTTCTGGAGATGAATATGCAAATGGAGAGTTCAAACCCAAAAGAAATATTGTGCCTTGGGAATAGTTCCTTTGTTGTTTTCTTTCCTCTTTTCTTTTGGGGAGAGAGCTGTTAGGAGGCTTGGAATAGCAATTATTATGGTAAGTGTATAAAATATTCTGAGCAACTTCTATTGAATAAAGGACATTTTCTTAGGAGATTATAAACTGGTGAACAAGCTGCAGCTTAATTAAAAGGATAATTAAAAGTTGCATCAAATGTTTGCAGTTTTTTCACCTTTTTTTCTTTCCTTTCAGGACTGTTTTTTCTTCTTATTTTTTAAAGGAATCTGAAGACCCCACTTTATAAAAGCAGTTCTGAATAATTTATATAATGAACGGATGGAAACAAAAATGGAATTTATAACTCACTGATATTTCCCTGCTTATTTTGCAAGAAGAGGAGAAGAGTTATGTGACAAATTAACTGTAAAAAGGAGAGCTAAAATGCTTTATAGTGAGTAATAAGTAAATCACAATGGGGTTCAATATAAAATGTGTTTCATGAGAAGTATTAATAGCAGCACAATTTGATTACGTAGAAAATCTGTTGTTGTTTAGCATTTAGTACACATTTCCAGGTAAAATCTGATTTTAGAAGATATTTGCTAAGGTATTTGGAATACTCTGCTTCCTGCAGCAAACATGAAGCTTGGCTGGAAGGTAGATGTGGAGCCCTTAGTTAAAGCATCATTTCTTCCAGTAACTCTCTTGTAACTTTTGTGTAAGTTTAGGAACTTTTTTTATTTGCTTATTTTTGCCCCACGTGTATTCAAATGCACCAATTCACTTTCTGTCAAAAAAAAAAAAAATCTACTTTAAACATAAGTGACTCTTAAAAAACTGAGGAGTTCTGGCAGCAGCTCTCAGAACGAGCCCCAGGATTCCAGATCTGCCTCATGGTGAGATTTTCCCTGACACCTGCCCTTGCTGGCAAACATTTTGCTTTCAATTTTATCTCCCTGCCCACTCTACACCTCTTTTGCTTTATCCTATTTGTTGCACAACATTTAGTAGAGATAAATATAGTGCAAGAATACATTGCATTTCCTTCTGATGACACAGTTCAGGGCTGACCTTCAATTCTCCCGTAATCTCATTTCAGATGTTCCTTGGGCAGAACTTAGTGAATTGTGCTGAATTACACTGAGCTGGGCTGGCCTGGAGATAACAACAAACTAAATGTGTAAGTTCATCCTGCTTTCTTGCAATCTGTTTACTCCTTTTAGCATCAGCCCATGGCAGCAGAGGAATGCAAGGGAAGCTGCAATGTAACCTGGGTAGGTTTTGTTGTCTTTATACCTAAAAATGTGTAATAATAGCATGATAAAGTTTAATTCCAGCCCAGATCCTCTGTATTAAGCTGTGATCAGAACACACTTGCTGCTGAAAACGTGTTGCTAAGGGAGGAGCTTTGCAAACTGTTTGGAAGGGATTTTAATATTTCAACCTGCTTCTGGCAGGGCTTTCTTCAGAAAGGACAGAAAAGACCATGGGATAACCCTCATCCCTGTTTTGCTCAAGTAGGTGTTTCTGAGCTCCTACCAGACTCAAAGTTATATTTTCAAGTGGGACTTCAGGTGACATCTACTGTAAAGAAGTATGGGGTCAAATCACTGTCACTAAATCCCATTTCTCTGATAGTGTTGTCAAATAAACACTACAGGGTTTGACCCCATTTGTGATTTAGCCAGGAGAGATTTCTTGCAACTCTGTTCTCACAATGGGAAATTTTGTAATTAGATGTGGCCAGAACTTTAGACTCCCCCCAAAAAAGGAGATATTTAGTAACTAGTGAATCGTTTAGTGAACCTGGTACCTCTAGCCTGGGGAAAAGGAGACTCGGGGGGACCTTCTCACTCTCTACAACTCCCTGACAGGAGGGGGGAGTGAGGTGGGGATCGGGCTCTGCTCCCAGGGAACAAGGGACAGGAGAAGAGGAAATGGCTTCAAGCTGCACCAGGGGAGGGTCAGGCTGGAAATCAGGAGGAATTTCTTCATGGAAAGGTTGATGAGGCATTGGAATGGGTCTTCCAGAGGAGTGGTGGAGTCTCCATCCCTGGAGGTGTTCCAGGAACGACTGGAGGTGGCACTCGGTGCCCTGGGCTGGGGGACAGGATGGTGTTCAGTGAAAGCCTGGACTCCAGGACCTTGGAGGTCTTTTCCAACCTTAATGATTCTGTAATTCTCCAATCCATGCTTGAGAACACCTCCAGTACAGATCCATTAACATCTGAGTGCTGGAATGTCTGCACCCTCGGTATTGCCTCTTAGAAACAAAGATGTGTAAAAATATGTGATACATATATGTGAATTTAAAAATTTTTACAGCTCAATTACATTGAATCCGACATGAAAAGAGGAAAACCAGAGAATAAAAAGACTCAGAGGTTTATTTTTTACTGATTTTAATGAGATAAAACAGGCTATAATTAAAAAATAACAGGCTGTTTGATGTGCTAGCTGAAATTTATGTCCAAATCCCAACAAGTTTTGCAGGATCTGGCTGCAAATTGAAATTTTTAAAGTACTAGCTCAAAAAACTCTTACCATGTTATCTGAATCCTTCTAGCACAAGATTTCCTAAGTTTAAATGTGTCATTAAACTGATTTCACTATTAGTTAAACAGCAGAGAAACATAAATCTTTTCCATGAAAGTAATTTTTGAATTAATTGAATCATTTGCAACCCCTCTATGAGTCAAAGTTAATCATAGAGGTCTAATTTGCTCCCAGACAAAGGGCTCTTTGTGAAAGGCTTTCCTATGAAGCCCTGTTTTTCTGACAATTTGTACCTTTGCACGCCACAATCTTCTGCTTATATTGCAAAAGTAATTATCCCCTTTAGGTTGCCTTTATATTAAATATTGAATTTGTTAGTTAATAAGAGGTATAATTCAGTTCTCTGTGATTGGTAAATCCATCCTGATGATGTGAGTTATACCAAATCTCTCGATTTTTTTGTATTCTCCTCTGGAGGCAGCTCACAAAATTGAGAAAACATGCAGCTGGTTTATTTGAACTCCCCTCTCCTTTGACATTAAATAATGACATTACTGAAGAAGCTGTTGGTGAATCCATAAAATTAGCATTATTGAGCACAGATACCATGTCTTATAAATCAGGAATTATTAACAAGCTCTTGGCTGATTCAGAGATGAGTTTCTCAGTGAAGCCCCTGATTACAGCAGGCAGAGATTGCGAGACACTTAAAATTACAGATGCTCTAATCATATAGATTTTCCCAGTTGGCATATTCAAAAGCACCAGTGTTTTAAATTCTGGACCTTAAGAAGTTTAAAAAACCCCCTGAATGTAACTTTTATGCATCAGTGACACCCTCACTGCTGAGGAGAGTCTGGAGGTTCCTGCACAAAATGGTGGGGAAAGTGTCTATTGGCTTCCGCAGGAGTAAAATTGTTCATCTGGAGGGTGGGAAAGAGGGTAATTCCTTTTTCAATCTGATTTCACAACCTGGACTGAACGTGTTTTCCTCCCATAGGAGGGTTTTAGTGGATCATTTTCAGCTCTTCAGTAGAGGATCCCTCCCAGTAATTCCTGTTTCAGTTATCCCACTTAATAAATTAACATGGCCATTTTAAGAGAGACTATTTCAGATTTCCCAAATCAATACCTTATAAAGTAATTATTACTCTGTTTCTGATTATGCTTCAGTTATATCAGCACAAGTTAATTCCAGCTGGAAATACCAAAGGATAAAGATGGAGAAAAAGATTTACTACTATGAAACTGCAAGTTGAAATGTGTTTAAATTTGAATCTAATGTCCATAATTGTCACAGATTTTGAGGGAATCAAGTTCTAAGACACACATGAAGTGCATTAGTGACAATTTTATTTCTATCTGCATCAGTTTATTAGTGAAAATTTTATGAAGTTCCTGACCCTGTATCCTCAGATGATGTGACCCAGTGCATTTATATTGTTTTAGTGGAGTTCTAATGGCTGAATATCCCTTTAACTCTTTTCAGGAATTCTAAATTGAGATTAAGGAAGTATTTTGGTGTTTATGCAGTTGCTGAATGATTCCAGTTGTCATTTCATTGGGGAAAAAAAAAGAGGATAAAAACTTGGGCACAAACTGTATTATATTGGATTGTGCTGCAACCCCAAGCACTCAATAAAAAGGCAATGGGTATATTATAGCACTTCATCTCCCATTTAATGTCGTGGTGCCAACAGTTTTGTGCAAAATAAAGTTCTAAAGCCGCATCAGGATGGAAGAGCCCAAATCTCAGCACATCCAGCTGGTTGGAAAAGTCAAAAGGAGATAGAACTGTGTTTTCTGCAGCATTTTCACAGCCTGGGAAATTAATTTCTGAGGGCGTCTTGAAACTCATATATTCTTGTGAACATTAATTTTTTGAAGCGAAAGACAAACCACCTGTAATTTGAATTCAGGCAAATTTGTGTGTCTGGGACATGCACAATCAGATGTCTTGCCTTGTCCTACGACCTGCAGCACCACCTGCTCCCATCCCTGCACAAACCCACCACGGAATGGGGGACAGTGTGGGCTTTTCCAAGTGCAGAGTACATTTCTCCTAATTCTCTTTTCAGAGCCTTTAGGGTGCCTGGGTTATGGTTTTTTTTAGCTTCACTCTTCTGCAAGAGAGAATTGAGTTGCTGTAACCACTAATAAAAAAGCTGGAAAAATAACACATGAGTAACCTTTGCAGAGGTCTGCCCCTGAATTAGATGCCAGATTCGAGATGGGCATGTTTAATACAAGAGCAATTCTGGGCAGGATTTCTGAGTCTCATTTTAACTCAAGGAAGTTGGTTAAAAAAGAGGAATTTTGTTTATCTTCCAGTTAATCAGCTGGGCTGGTTTCTCTCCATTTTCTCCATTAATCAGTCTGATTTCTTCATGGCCAACTCGCAGTGCAGAGGGTTTTAGCGTTGGTAAACAAAGTAATGAATGAAACAAATAAAAGAAACCCTGGGCTGCTGAGCTGGGTTATTTCAATATCCCCTTGGATAAGCCTCCTGATTCATTAACAGAGCCTTTGTTGAATCACTAGACCTTTTAAATTCAGTGCAGGGGCTCATCTCTGTTCATTTGGAAGGAATCGTGTTTAATTTAGTTGTTTCACATGGTAATGTATGTCACTTGGTAATTTTCCTTAGCTTTCACAGATTACATGTTACTTTGCATTTACATTTGATTTGCTGGCACAGATCAACATTCAGGAGTTTGTGGATTAAATATAAATCGAGTGTGCTGCTTGCCAGCCCAATTCCAGTGAATTAATGGCTAAATGTGAACCACAGCACCCTGGGAAGGTTACAAAATACAGGTAAGACTGAGAAGCTGAAATTTTCACCGCGTGGGGTTTTTCCCCAGTTTTTCCCATGGGTAGTGTTGGGACATAGAGTGAAATTTCAGGATAGCTGGGACATAGATGCAGTCAAATTTCCCAAAGCTCATAAGCAGATTTGACTGTGCCTGCACTGCAATCCAGAAGCAGCACTTCAAGTCAGCTCTAATATAATTCAAGCATGTAGTGGTACAACAGTGACATCGTGGAGCTTCAGCTCAGCCTGGCTGCAAACCCGCCGTGGGTGCCAGGAAAATATCTGGCTAAATAGCCTAGAGGGAACCAAGTGCCTTCTGCCTCCTCTCAGGAGATGAGTTACTTTAAAACTGCTTCTGTCTGTAGGTTTGCTCTCAGGGGAACCATTCCAAGAGCATTAGGCTTGTGCTTTAGGTGTTTTTAGCCTATAGGCAAGGATTCAGCTGGAATTAATTGGCCATGGTGAGCTGCAGCCAGGGAGGATCAAAGCTTGTTGATGGTAAAGTATTAATGCAGTGGTTGTACCTTCAGTTGTTCCCCTGTTAGTGCAGCAGCAGTGTGGGTTTGTAAGGAACTAATCCCTTGTAGGAAATAAATGTACTGCCTTATTACCAGCATTTGAAATGGTAGGGGATGGATGGATATTTGCTGGAGCAGGAAAACAGGTGCACTGTGTGATATTTAGGGTATTTTCCCTTGGAGAAAATGAGTTCTGCTGAATACTGGTGAGTAGAAAAGAAAATATAAGGAAAAGGAAAGGAATAAACTCCAAACAGGACTGCTGACATCCTTTACATGGTTGTTTATGGCATATCCAGCATTTCCCACAGTCCCAAGGACTCGTGCTGCAGAACAGTCTCACAGGGGGGTTCACAGAGCTCTACTTGCCCATGGGTTCCTTTAATGTTAGGAAAAGACCATGTTCACATCATGTTTGATTTGTAGTGCCAGAGACTCTGCCTAACCTGCAGAGCAGTTGAATTCTAGGATGTACTACATGCTCTTAAAACACTGGGTTTTGTTTCTTCTCCGGAGCTCTGTGTTTTGGGTTTCTTCTCCAAAAAATTGCTCCTGGGTTTACTCTGACATGAGTTATCACTCAGACTTGCGGGCAGTGCCCCAGGACCCTGCAGGTTAGGGGGAGCTGGCAGGGTAGTGAATCTCTTTGGGGTTGTCACCTTAACACTCCTCTTGGCACCCACATCATCTGTACCACATTATTCAGATTTCTGTTTCTCCTGTCACATTGTTTGGGTGTTGTCTGAGTGATACCAAAGCTGTGACACACGAGCAGCTGCTGCACATCCCTTCCACACATGAATCTCTCTGCCAGATTGAGTTTAAAGTATCAATCTATAGCTCAGTGATAGCCTTTCTAGGGGATATCCACAGCTTGCAGAACTCATTTAGGATGTTTTCTTCCAAAGCTGCCATGTTTATAGAACTGAGAGAAAAACGTCTTCACACAATCATGTCAGACAACTCAGAACCTCTTCTTTTTGTGTTAATCCCTTCAATGTTTACTAGTTGGATATAATTTCTGCTTCACAACTCATTCTCTCTACTTTTATTTTTTTTTTTCCTAATTTAAAACGAGGCAGTGTTAGCATTCCTAGCTGAAGGGTTTGATCCTTGGGTGTTTAGGGCACATTGTTCTGAACCCTGCAAGTGATGAGCTCCAACCTCTATAGAAATATCACTGTAAGTTATTAAGGTCTGCACTTTTTCTATGTTATGCCTTACAGCTCTGGAAGGACTTTAGGAGACACACAGCCCACTAACATTAACACTTCTAAAGGTTATCTGAATGCACAGTGAGGAGTGACTTCAGCTTCACCCTTTGCTTCAGTGAAATTCTATGACTTTTTTTGCAAAAAATATCTGCTTTTCTGACATGCTTTTTTCCTCAACTGCAAAACTGCTTCAGTTCATCCCCTTCACTCACACTGACTTCTTGTCATCTGGATTGTTGTTGGAAGAAAATAAGCTCATCAACAGCAAGTCTCTCCTCCTACAATGTGGTCATGTCCTCTTTGCCTGGTAGAAAGGTAACTTTTTTAAATGGTTCAGTAATTTAGCCTGCTTTTCTCACATTCTGGATGGGATAAAAAGGAAATGAGAGGCTCAGAGCTGGTCCATGCCCATGAAAGTCAATGAAAAGACTCCAGCTACCATGTAAAGGTTTAAGTTCAGTCCACCACTGAGCAAGAAATTCATCACACAAATGTTTTGTAAGTCAACAAAGGACTCTTTGAGACTTCAGGTATGTGTGGAATCAAACAAACTAAAGAAGAAAGTTATCTCCAGCTTGATATTTCCATCTGACTTCCCAGGCTACTCACAATTAACTGCTTTTTTCCTCCTTTTTTTTGTTGAAGTGGTTTTCAAGTAAGGTCAGACCAGAGTAATGTGGATATAAACGGGCTCTTTAATTGCAAATAACTTTATAGCTTTTGCATAAAAGACCTTGGAACGTTTAAAGGTATTATTTGCAAGAATAAGACAAGTGGCTGTGCACTTAAAGTGTCATTTACAGAGCCCCCAGTCGCAGAAGAAGTGAGTTGGAGCATGAACTGCTTGGGTGAGGGAACCAGCCACTGCCCCACTGACCCCTGGGCACCGTGGAGACAGAGGCATTAATTTGGGCAATTACTGCTCCCTGACTGATGAGCCGTAAGTTCCAGAGACATTATAAAACAGCTTCATGGCAAATGTTCCTGTTTTCTGCTGCCCAGGTTGTCTCCTGCCACTCTGTTGTGTTTGCTGGTGGCAGATCAGGGTGGATTTGGGGCTTTTAAAGCTAAATTGACTCCATCCTGAGAACGACACACGGGCAGGGCAGAGGGTTCCTGTCTCTGGAAACCTGCAGTAAGGTCAGTCCTTCTCCAGAGGATATCTGAGGAGGGAAGGAGGGCAGAGAGTAGGATGCAAGGAGACCTTCAGGGTATGTCTGTACTACAGGGCAAACAGTAATGACGAGTCATGTCCCCTCCTTCTGACTCCTTGCTAATGCACAGGCATTCCAGGAAAATCCATGGAGGGCTGGGTTTTTTTAAATAAATTTGCTAGAAAGCAGGTTTTTGAAAGATATCCAGGACAAATGCAGATGCTGGGGGTATGTGTTGAACTAGAACACAGATTCCATTCTGTTTTACTTTCTTTTTCCTCTTCTTTTTGTGGTTTTCATCACTAACTTATCTTGGATTCTCGTCACAATACTTTTTCTTTTTTTCTTTTTGCTGCCCTTTCTTGCATTTTTTTTTAAGACTACACTGTATTTAATTCTCGTGTCTCTTGTTTTCAGGTTATTGAAATAACAAAATGTTCAAGTCTCAAAAACAAAGGTCTTGCAAATTTACAGAATATATACCCTTTCAAATTTTTTCTGGGAATAACCACTCGCTGTTTGCCACCCTGTACACTTATTTGTTGTTCAAAGATGTCAAATTTCTGCTTTTTCTGAGCTGTTTAAAAATTGTCCTGGACTTGAAACTTGGATTAGGCATTTTCAATATTCAGGGTATGCTTGCTTTCCAGGAATAACAAGGGAAAAAAAGGTGAAACAAACACAAAGTTACACAGGGCCAACATTATAACCAAATAGGTCATTCTTTTAGATTTTTTACAGTTACCCTTCTGCTTATTTTTCACAGCATCATATCAATCCCTGAGGCTTCTGCCAAGAATCTCGAGTCTTGTTTAAGTCTAATATATGTTATCATTTAAGGTTAGCTTAGAGTGCATCTTACATAGTTATAAGCCAAATACTTTTATTTTTGCTTTTTCTTATTGTTATTTCGAGATACTCCAGGCCATGTAGCCTGTCCTTGTGAAAATGTAGCAGCCACCAAAGCAGTGACTAAAATGACTGTACTTTGCATAACACCAACAGTCAAAAAACCTTAAAAGCTCAATAATACAAAACATTAATGGCTGGCCTTTTTCATGCATCTCAACTCCTTTAGCAGATGTAATATTATTAGCTTCTTCTGTTCACAGTAAATTAGATATGCAATAAGTAGGGGTAAGAGACAGATTTACAGAATATGAAAATGGCCTGTAAAAGATTATTCACCACAGCAATTAGGGATGGCTGGAACTTGGGCCGGGCAAAGCGTTTTGTAAACAGAACTGTGGTTTTGTTTTCCTGTTTTCCAGAAGTTGATTTAGGCAAAAGGGCTTTATTCCTGAGTGCTGGTGCTGTTCCCTAATGCAGCCCAGATAGGGACATGGGGAAGTTCACTCAGGGTTCGACACAGGTTGTAGGGTGGAAAAGAGTGAACCATTTTATTAAAATGGTTCCCTTTTATAGGGGAGCTGGGAGAACTTTCCAGAGTCTGGTGAATAAAGGGAGGAGTTTTGGGAAAGAGGAACTACAATTGGGTACAGAGTATAAAGGGGAGGGATAACAATAGAATATGCATAAGAAGGGAGGGGAACTTTTGTGGAACCGAACCATTACAATATGGGGATAGGAATAAACCATTATTAAAAACATTAAAACAGCCATAAACTTGTACTTTCTCTCCATTCAATAGTCTCAGTTAAGCAAGTCCATTGTTTTAAATCCATTCCTCTTCCTCTGCGACTTCTTTCAATGTTGCAGCCTAGCACTTGTTAGGCTTTTCTCTCTGATTCTTCAGAGTCCTCATCCACAGTTCCCCACCCTGGGGGTAGAATCACATCAGTGGCAGGGCCCCCGACAGCTCCTGACTCGTGGCCGAGGGAGTTTTCCTGGTATTCCAAGTGGTGGGATTCAGAACGGATTTTTAACCAGAACAGTTGAGTCCAAAGTGGTTCAACATGGCAAGGCTTTGTCTCCACCAGGGTTCCAGCTGGCTGGGGACCACTGACTGAGTCCTGTGGCTGTGCTTTTGTGCCCCTGGTTTGGCAGACACTGCAGATCCTGTCAGGCTCCGTTTTGCTGATACTTTGGGTTTGCTAACTTAGCTCCGCTCGGTTAAACTTGGGCCAGTGGATTCCTAAAAGTGGCATTTGGTCTGCAAAACCCTTAATGAGTGGGTGGGATGGTGATGACAACCTCTCTGAATACCCCTGCTTTAGTTAAGGAGCTGCATCTGCTTTGCAAGTTTTCTTAATTAAATCTCACAAAATTCCTGAAATGTCTCCACGTGATATCCTTTGCCATAAAGCAAAAACCTGAGGTGCTGCCAGTGAGTTAGTCTTGAATCAGGGACACAATCCAATCTTTTCTACTTCTCACTCCTGCATTATATTTATTAAATCTCTTCCTGAAATGTAACAGAAATGGTGTGCTGGATTCTCACCTGACAGGAAAACCAACCAGTCTCAGGAGCTATTAGGGAGCCTGAAGTCAGAGAGACTTGCAGTATCAGAGTAGATGGTTCTGACTCCTTTCTTAAAATCCTGTGTTACAGTTTATATGGATTGACTGGCTAAACTCAGTGCTACTTAAGTCAAAAATGGGTAGTTATAACCCTGAGGTTTCTTCTTTTGCCTCCTTTCATTTTGCAAACAAATTGAAGGAGTGGTGTAACTGTATAATGGCGTGATAAATCACTCCATTTACATTTGGCAGAATAAAATTAGCATTGCCATTACTTCATAATAAGGCATGGCTATGACTATGGAATTGATTTCAGAGCAAGGCTGATCCATTACAATTTTGTTAATATTGAATTTTAAATAGGATGATGAATTGCTAATCAATGCAGTTAAAGAAGCAACTTAGGGAAAAAAAAACTCAACTACTGTTTACTTTCTAAACTCTGTGTCATTTACTGTGTCATTTTGCTGGGCTTCCATATTGGGAACTTCATATAAATAATATTACAATTACACCATGGGCATCTGTGCAATTCAAGAAAAGTCTTTGTCGGGCTGAAGGAGAAGTTTTTAACTCATTTATATTCACTTTAAACTTCCAACATTTTTGGTGCACTAAGGGCTTGCTCTGGAAAGATGGACCAATGTTGTTGTGCTGTTTCATAACCTAAATGAACTATTCTAACAACAAATGGAAGGAAACTTTGTTCAATTCCTTCTTTGTGCAAAATACCATTTGTTTTTCTTAGTTGGGTATACTTCTTATTCTAACCTATAGATGGAGTTTAGATTTATGAGTTTATCTTAAACCTGAAGAAGGTTTTAGTCAGAGAAATTTGTCTTATTTTCTTACTTCCAGCTTCTATCTCTTCTGGTGGAGAGGCCTTGACACCAGAGATGCATCCACTGTGTCTCATCTCAGAGATATGTTTAATTGAGCAGATAAAGCTGATGGATGCACATTCTTTTCCAGGAAATCTCTGTGATGGTGGATGTAGAGAAAATATAAACTAGACTCAGCCTGCTCATGAGCTGGGGACAGAGATTTCTTATCCCATGTATAAGTTACTGGGAATCTTTCTCCCAAACCTTCTCTACCTAAAAGAGAAATGGGAACTCAGCAGCGCAATGATGGTTCATTCTGGTGACCAGCATAGAATCATAGAATCAAGAAAATCAATAGAATTAATAAGATCAGTAGAATCAATAAGATCAGTAAATCAATAAGGTCTTGGAAAAGACGTCCAAGATCATAAAGTCCGACCTTGGACTGAATGTCATCATGGCCACTAAACCACAGTGCCAAGTGCCATGTATGCTCATTTTTTGAACACTTCCAGGGATGGTGACCCCATCCCTTCCCTGAGCAGCCTGTTCCAGTGCTTAATCACTGTGTCAGTGAAGAAATTTTCCCTGATATCCAACTGGAACCTGCCCTGGCACATCTCAAAGCCATTTCCCCTTGTCCTTTCCCCTTGTCCTTTCCTTTGCTTTACAGAAAAAAGACAACAGAGAAGGTACTTCCTATTAGAGTGAGGAGTTTCAATTAAAACCTGAATATTTGGAAAATGCTGCTTTCCACCTTTCTTTATCTTAGCTGTTGCTTTCACAACTTCTGTAATCAAAAACCAAGCACAAATGACAACAAGATGGCAAAATTCCTGGAGAATTGCAATGAAATCAATTGCTAAATCAAACTGAACTCATTAAGATGGAACTTTAGGAAGTGCATTTAATCTTTCTCTTCACCTACAAGATCCTCTTTAATATGGACAGGATAATAATTATTAATCATGTCTCCAATGAATTCCCACAAAGGAAAAGTGCTCCGAAGTGAACAGAATATGTTCAGTCTCTTGGAAGGAGTGTTGAATAGGACTAAACAAGATTTTTACTCACGCTGTGCACCTTCATTAATATAAGTGGGAGTCCCAAAGATGTTCTCTGACAACTCTTGGAGTGCTCTCTTGGGAAATACCAGCACTGCTCAGCAGAGGGATGTGAAAATCCTTTCCTTGGGCAATTTTCTGTAACCACTGGGTTATTCCACAAAGCATTCATCTGGAATCACTTGAAGCATTCGCCACCCGTGAAAATAGACATGCCACCATCCTTTGTCAAGTGCTCTTGAACCACATCCAGCAAACAGGCTTCCAAAAGAAGGTGCTGCTCAGCCTGAATAGGGAAGACAACATTTGGCTGCAGCATCATGGAAATATATTTGTCATCCTGATATGCAGTGACGTGGGAAAACTCTCTTGCTGCAAAGAACAACGGCCATTTCATTGTGGAGAACCCTGGCATTTGAACAATTTAGTGGCTTTTCAACCATTTTCTGCAAAAGTTTTCCCCTTCTCTCCCCACCCCACCCCAGTTTCACAGCAATTTTCCCCTGGAATGTGTCCTTTATTTCCAGAGCACTCGGATACACAAACCTAAACCAACATTTCCCATCACTGAAATATTTTAAAAACCTTAAAAGCATTGGATTCTTTCTGTCCTGAAAATTGCAGTCTTTTGCATCATATTTCCTACCACCAGAACCCCCCAACTTGTACAAACATCCGTAGATTTTAATGTCTGCTTAATGTACCAGAATGGTTTTATAGATCTTTAAAATGGTCAGGTATCAGTTTCCACAGCCTGTCTTTCAGTTCCTGCCATTGCTTGGTTGAGTAACTAATATTAGAATCACTCAGAATTACAAAATTATTAATTTTAAATGTGCATAAATCTAAACATAAAAAGTGTATTTATAAAATACTCTTAGGAGCAGTTTAGCAGATTGTAGGAAAAGAAAGCTCCCATTCTGCTTCTGGATGCTCACAGAGCTGAAATCTGGGATCAGGGATTGAGGGGATCCCACAGAACTCACTACCAGGGAAATTCTCATTTGCTTTTGGAAATGTGCTGTTTTGCTAATGGAGTTTTCCCCTAATCTGTAAGGCACTGAAAAAAAACTGGTTTCCAGGTTTATCTCAGGAAAGAATAAATATGTGAGTGTCCCTTTGCATGACAAGCTTCAGTCAGTCCCTGCAAATGCCAGTGGGGTGATAACAGTCCACAACTGGTAGGACAATTCTCCAGTGAGGATTTGCCATCCCTTGTTGAGTTACTTTGCTGCTCAATCTCTCAACAACTTGTCTCAAAACATGACTTACTTTATCTTCTTGGGGTACAAATCAAGCAAAGCTCCTGGTAATGTTTATGAAGGTCAGAGCTTTGAATATTTTTTTTTTTCATGTGAATGTAGATAATATTCTGGTTTGGGATAAAAAAAGTTGCAAATATCTGAGAACTGCACAAGTTTTTGGAGTTGTACTTAACTGAGAGGGAATTAATTTTATCCTGTGACATTTTCTTTCTACTGGAAACATATCTTTCGAGTTTGAGGATTTTTTTCAGCAGTTAAACCTAGACAGATACATAGACAGGCAGATACATTGCCATATATTCCCATTTTCCTGGTGTCTAACGAAGAGCCATCCAGTCCCTTTAATGAGATAACTTGAGAACAGTAGATCAACTGGCCTTTAAACCTCCAAAGATGACCAGGCAACATTTTTAAAGGTATAAGTTATTTCTTTGCTGTCAGGAAGGGGTGGACCAATGCTTGAGGAGCAGTGCATCAAATAACTCACTCTTGGCATATAGAATGTCAGGATTAATAGACACAACATTTTCTGTGACTAGAAACTGTAAACAGAGAAATAAATACTTCTTGTGTAGTTGGAATTTATTCATTTGTCATTGTTTCTGCTTTTCCTCCATGACCTGTAGAAGTACAAAATCTCTGTGTAACCAATTAAATCAGGACTGTGCTAACAAATCCATCCCTTTGGGTTACTCTCCAGGAGAGGTTTCTTCTTTATTAAATACACACTAAATTACTTCGGGAAAGTCAAGCATATATTTCAACAAGATGAAAGCAGGCAAATATCAGGAGAGATATTTCTTTAAGATTTTAGTTAGAGCTTTAGAAATTCTGCTCTCCCAGGCTGTCCAAGTCATGCTTGGTGCTATGAGTGTCACATCCTGTGCTCCTCACCACAGCAAATCCTGAATTTCAGCATCATGGGGATCATAGGAGTTCTTTAATAGCAGATTCAGGAATTAAACAGCCTGGGACTTTGGGTCAGTCTAATTCTTCAAAGACTTCCCAATGAAACTTTTTGATCTGCCTTTGTCATCTGGGGTAAGGGATGAGGGGGTTTTACATTGTTTCCTCCCAGTCTGCACTCTCTGCTCAGGTTTTAATGAGGTTACAAGAGCAAGTACAAGGGAGGGATGATTTCAAACTGAAAGTGAGGCCCTGGCACAGGTTACCCAGAAAAGCTGTGGCTGCCCCATCCCTGGAATTTGTCCAAGGCCAGGTTGGAGGAGGCTTGGAGCAACCTGGGAGAGTGGAAGGTGTTGGGGGTTGCAAGGAGGTGGTCTTTGAAGTCCCTTTGAACCCAGGCCATTCTATGGATTCTATAATTCTATAATTCCGTGCTTAGGAAGGAAAGGGTCAACAGGGTTGGACTAATTGTGCCCAGAAATTGGTAGTTTTGCCTTTTTCCACTCTTTTTTCTGCATCTGTAACCTGCCCACCAAGGCCAGGCTGCTCTGCCATCGTGCAGAGGAGGAACTGGCTGAAGCTCCCTGCACAGACACACCCAGGAGTGCAGTTCAAGTTCACTGTTGTTATGCAACGTGGAATGGGAGATCTACTGAGGCAAGAGAATTTATTAACCTTCACTCCCTAAGCCTCGAGGTGCAGAGGTGCAGGATGAGCCTGTTTCAGTGGTATTTTGGGACTTGAGTTGTTGGTTCTGCACCTGAAGTGGAAGAGGGTACAGAAATGGGAGATACTGGTAGAAAAATAGTCAGGATTTCTAACCTTCTTCTGAGAATCAGAAAGTTATTTTAGGGATGTTTCCTTGCAAACTGCAGATATAGAAAACGGACTGTTCACTTTTGTTAAATATTTCATCTGAAAAACTGGTGCCTCCATGAAGCAAGAAGAGCTTTCTGAATAAGGAAACTTTTTATTCCAGTTTGAGGAAATAATTCTTTCATTTGCTAAGTATTTTTTACACTAGTAAAGATTACTGAATTCCAGATTCAGTTACTGAACTGCAGTGAATTAGACCCGGAATTTTATAAACTTTGTTGCCTTTATAGCCTTTGTCAAACGAGAAACTCAGTCTGTGTTGTGCCACTCAATATTTTTTCCACTGATTGCAGCAGTATTTCAGATGAGTCTCCAGGGAAAGAGAATAGCATCCTTTTGTTCAGAAAGTCATCAAAATCAGGCAGCTTATGATCTTTATCAGCAAGATTATTTGCATTTCTTTTGCTATAATATCAGAGAGAGAAAGAGAGACAGAGAATGAAACAAATAAAAAAGAGTGGGGCTGTTTGGCAGAGGTTCTAAAGCAAAGCCTGAAGTGTATTTATGGTTATAATTTTGCACAGATCACTTGGTGCTCTAACACTGTGCTGCTGATCACAACATAAATCACACTTTAATTTTAACCTTTGCAATTCATCAATAGTTTCAATATCAAATATAATTCAGCACTGACACTATTGGTTTACAGGTAAGTGGAATAAGAATGGAGGAGACTTGGTAATGGATTAGTTGGCCTGTCAACAGAGGCAGAAAGATTCATGTTGTCTTCTCTATGTTTCTATCACATGCACGAAGCTATAAATAATGGCAACAGCTAATCAGACACAAGAAAGATATATACTGTCATTGAAAATCAGTTATTTCTACCATCTAAGCTTTAAAAATTTAACCACTGAAAAGGAATCCATTTAATGAAAGAGCATTTTACTGCTTGTTTTGCAAACCATATATATTTAAAGGGTTTTCCTTTTTAAAGATTTAAAATAATTATTTTCTTTGGTCATGGTCTGCTTCTGAAGTGCTTATGTAACTCCAGGGAATTAGCAATGTTTTTGGGAAAAGAACATCTTATTTGGCCAAGCATTTTTTTTTCTTTGAACATGGTAAAACTGGAATTTGGCTTTTTTCCTGGTAAATGTAAAAACACAAAATTTGTCTACTCTGAGTTTTCTTAGTCCAAACTTCTTCACTCAGGAACTAGAATTTTAAAATATGTCTAACCTCTAAGGGCTTCAAGTTTCCAGCAGCTCCCTGAATGCTTTCCTCCACTCTTAGCTCAGGAATTCAATGGGATGAAGAGGGGACTAAATCTGCTCTGTGGTGGGGATGGTGGAGGTGGTGGTGGTGGAACATGGGCCTGATGAATCTCTGTCTTTACAGGTATTAAAAATGTAACTGGATGTGACCGCAGGTGACCTGATTCAGCCTGGAAGTCAGCCCTGCTCTGGGGGACAGATAGGATCAAAGGGCCTGCAGAGTTCTCTTCCCATCTAAATTATTCTGTGTGGTGACCTGTGGCTCCTGGTAAGAAATTTCATGTTATCTCCTATTTTTAACTCTCAATTTATCCTAAACCTGTGTGGTTTTTTAATTACCTCCTACAGAAGCACAAATGCCCTTGAAGGCTTTACTTGGGATGAAAAGTTCTAAATACTCAGAGTTTAATTCTTCCTTGTCCTCATTCTTTCTGTTGAATGAATTATTCCCATCATATTAAATTTATATATAGAACTAATAATTCAATGTTTATAATAATCATCATCTCCCTTGTGCTAATCCTCATACTCAGAATATTGACACAGACATTCTATAAAGTTTATGGCTTGTGGTGTAACATCAATATGAGTGAAAAACACCGGGATAACTGGTTCTGCATTGATGTGTCTGTGAGTGAAACTTCTTCCCTCTCCTTCCTCTTGCCAGGGGTCACAGGGATCCCTGGGAGATGCTAAAACTCTTTAGTGACACACTGACACACAACCTTCAGAATAGTTTAAGACTTTTAAGGGAAAAGGTTGGAAATCTGCCAGTGCTGGGCATGGGATCCTTGTCTGCACTGATGAGATGACAGAGCATGAGGACTGTGAAAGGCACTGGGAGTTTGAATTTTCCTAACCAAAGTTATATAAATACACCAAATATTTCTGTTTTACCTGATTTGTGCGGATCATTTGCTACCTCCAAGGAAATACTGAGAGAACTTTCACTCTATAGGAGTGTCCTGGTCTCTATGAGAAGTTTGCATTTGCATTTTTGAGGGAGCAGTTGATATGTTTATGTGAGTTTGGGTTTGTATTTTTTACTACATTTCAACATGTATTTAATTGATGGACTAGGACTGGTCTAAAAAATGTCCATGTTACCTTTTAGGAAAATCAGTCTCCTTAAAAAATGCTCAGGGGTGTGTGTGTAGTACATTATTATTCTAAAGTTATATATTGGCTGAAGAAAATGAAAAGAATCCTTTAAAGACCTTCTACTCTTGTAGGAGGACATCACATGCAATTTATCATATATCAGGTATTGTCAATTAATCCAAATGCTGCTTCTTCCTTCCTTCCTTCCTTCCTTCCTTCCTCCCTCCCTCCCTCCTTCCCTCCTTTCCTCCCTCTCTTTATAAAATCCTGGACAAATTAAAGTAAAATTAATCCAGATCTAAACCTCCATAAATGTTGCAAAAAAAAAAAAAAAAAAAATTAAAAAAAAAATCATGTTCAATTGAAAATCAGAATCTCCTATAGTAGGATTATACATAAGATTTTGGGACTGAGCTTGGAGTAATAAAAAATACATGGTATCAACATGTTTTTTGCATTTTCCAATGGTTTGTGTCACATCTTGGAATTAACCTGGATGTTTCCCATTTTTTCTTCTGAAGAACTTCGTCTGAGGATTTCTGTGTGACACCTCTGGTGTGAGATGACAGATAATTTTGAAGACAAAGGGTGTTACACTGCCATTGACTTTGATTCTGACATTAAGATAGTAATGTGGAGCAAAAAAGAAGTAATCTTAATTCAGATCATAATTTCTGATGAAACTATCAAGTAGGGATTTAAACAAAAAAATATAGAATATACAGCAACAATGGATAGCAGGATCCTCAACCACGGGGTTTTTTCCATATACAGAATATACCCCACAGATTCTGGTGGCACCTGTAGGGGAGGTGAAATCACAGGTACAGATCAGAGCCTTGGTGAAGATGAAATGGTGAGAGGACAGTGTTTGGGCATGTAAAGGCTGCTGCCTCCTTGTCTTTACAGCAGAAAATGTAACTGAAGTGGACTTTTAGAATTGGCCTAAGCCATGATTTTGAACCTTTGGTGCTCTCTGGATAAATTACTGCTTATGAAAGGCTTCATTACCTTCTGGAAACCTGACCATAAGCAGAAGCAGGGAAAGGAGAAGTGCTTTTTATCATTTCTTTGAGAAACCCGGCGCACTCACAGCACAGGCCAGTAATTGTACATCACTTTTCTCTGACACAGTATGGAAAAAAGAAAAGGCATTAGAGAGTCAGGTAAAGAGACTAATCTTGTTGAAACATTACATTCAAGCTAACAGCTTATGTTAGAGGAATGCCATCCTTTACGCTCCGGGAAGCAGTTTAGTCCGTGACTGCTATGCAAGAGTTTGGAAATTCGAGTGCAGAATCTCCTACAATGCTTTGTGCAGCTGGTTTGAGCTGTAGGTAATCAAGGGTAATCCCCTGGTTAGGTCTCACAGTGCTTACTGTGATAGATCTTGGTGGGACTTACCACTAAAACAGAAATAAAATTACATTTCAGTATCAGAAATTCAGTGTTGAGTGTTCTCTTACCTAAAAAGAGATCAAAATCATCCCCAGAACTTATTTTGAATATTCATGGATTGGTGTAGGTACTGAAGTGTGAGAAGCCTGCAGAGCTGGGACAGCTGTCAGTTGTATCACAGGGTATTTTGTCCTTAAAAAAACCTTCACAAAAGGTAGGAGAAAAGCTTATTGTTCTGGAATGACTCCAGTGCCAGCCACTTCATATCGTTCAGCATCAAGATTACCAAATCCTACAGCTCTCTCTTTTGAAAAAGTCTCTGAATTCAGCTCTGCTCCCAAAGACCAGACCATAAATACCAGTGCCTTAGATAAAGTCAATGCATCATTTCCCCTGACGTGTCCCACAGCATCCCAGGTTTGGTTGGAAATGGTTTGGAATTTCAGGCTCTCAGATCTGAAGCAGAGCTGTAGATCTTGTCAAGGCACTGAAAAGAGGGAGTAAGAAGTTGCTGAATGTACAAGAAAAGGATGGTTTATATATTCTATTATTTCTCCTCGACTTGCAATTGTAGTTTTTTAATTGCTTCTCTTTGTTCTTTGAGCCACCATTGTTATCTGGAACTGGAATGTTTTTTACTTCATCCTGAGATCAGCCCTCAAGAGAACAGAATTCACTTCTCCTTTCCCAGCCATGAGCCCCAATTTACCATTTACTGATCCTGTGTGTGTCTCTCCATAGAACCCACCCTAAAAAAGTGTCATTGCACCTTCAATGACATCAGATTTTAACCTATAATCAGGAAAATACTGAGATCTGTCAATATTCTTCAACCTGGTTTTGTTACTGATAGTTATTGAAAGAACATAGTGTTAAAGGCAAATGGAAAAGTCTTGCTGCCATGTTCCCTGGGAAGTTATCAGCAATCTCTACTCAAGCTTGTAAAACATTAAATCACTTGTGAAAGGTGGGAGATTAATAAGAGGTACTTTAATCTTCTCTTCACTTATTGCAGCACAAACAACACGATGTACAACGGTGAAGGGAGGAAACCAAAGCATTTTTTCCCCCTTGAGCAGCTTGCTAAATCCATCACTGCCTGAAAAGAAAGTTCAGCAGAGTCTCTGCTAGCTCAGAAGGGCCCCGACAGATTCCAATCAGTCACAGGGCACATGTGGAGCTGTGGAACTCCTGGAAACCAGCTTCCAAATCACTGCCAACGGTTGTAATGAGTTCCCACTGCAATCACCCCAAAGTCAGTCCCTGCAGCAATCCAAGGTGGTCCAGAGCAGGACTCACCATGTGCTAGGGCAGCTTTAGAACTCACACACCAGTATCAACACAATATTTCACCTTCTGCTCCATTTGAAACGTATTTGTGTCAGGTCTTGAATCAAAACACTCAAAGCTCTGCTTGGGCTATGAAAGAATGGGGTTGTAATTTTTCCAAGTAGCCAACTTCTTATATTCTATTTATATTCTCTATAAGGCTTCTGGCTGTTCAAAATCCATTTGGGACAATCCAATTAGTCATTTGAGTCTCTGTTATTGGGAATTTTTAACTGTCAGCAGAGCAGGAGCCTTTCCCAGGCCCTAAAAAGTAGTAAAACTTCTTTCTGTACTTCTCTCCATCTGCCATCTCCAGTTTTCTGTCTTCCCAGGTCTCCCCACAGCAGACAATCACTGCCATTAAGACAAAGCACTTTCTTTCCTGAGATGGGAGAGCTTGTACAGAGAAAAAAAAGGAGAAAGGGAAAAACAATGGGATATTTCTCTGCAAAGGGCACCTGTCTTTTACAGAGGATAGAGTGTTGCCAGATGAGCTTAGCAACAGTATTAATCAATCCATGGAGACATCTCTCTTATTTTTTCCCTTTGTAGGAAAAATCTGTAGAAGAAAACAATCCAGGCAGAGACAGAGATATAAAACTGCAACATCAGTTGGGCGGGGCTGCTTTTCTCCTTGATAAGTCAACCCTGCTCTCTCTGGTGGAAATTCTTTAGGGAAAATATACTTTCTGTTTAAGTTGATACCAAAATATAGGCTTTGAGAGTTTGTAGGTTTATTTGTTGTTTGACAAAAGTTGATTATTTCTTTGAGGGGCTCCACTCATCATTGTAATAATAATAATAATAATAATAATAATAATAATAATAATATTAATCCTATTTAATTGTTTGTTTGTGTCAGGAAAAGCATCACCTTCACTCTTCACTGCAGGTGCTCACAAATGGCAGTGAAGACTCAGGTAAGTTCTTGTGCTAATAATTTATTCTTTGCAGAGGTTTTTTCACTCAGCTGTTGGGAATTGTAGAGAAGTGCATATCAGTATATCAAAGCATTCTACAAACCCTGTAAAGCAGGGAACTGACGCTTTATTGATGCTTATTTTAGACTGACAGCAAAACCGAGTGATTCACCCAGATTCCCCTGACAAAGGCTGTCCTTCCCCACCCCTGCACCTCACTGTGGTTCCTCTCCATGTCCTCAGAAGGCATCTGACTGCAAAGCTCTTCAGAATAAATAGAAAATGCTTCCACCAGTGTGGGATTTTTGCCTTTCTTTGTACTGCATTAATGAAAACTCCCACTGCTGCCAGGGGATTAGGATGGATGGATGGATGCAGGATGCCGAGGTAAAGCCCACCCTTGGTGGAGACAGAGGCAGGATTTGATGTCTTACAACCCCTTGCAAAGGTACTTGAAATACCTGAATAAACTCAATGAAAATACAGAGTGAAAACTAAAAACAACGCTGAAGTTTTCTTCAGAAACAGGAAAAAAACACCTCATTTTGGAACAAAACTAAGTAACTATTCCAGAGAGACAAAGACTTTTCCATGAAAGACTCTTCCACAGTTTTATTTTCTGCATCTCTAAACCAGAAAATATGTCATTGAAAGAAAGTGTCACTTAACTCAAAAGAATATAAGTAAATAAAATGCTTATTGCCCAGGCAACAAGTAAAAAATCTCTGAAGTAGATTGAAACTGTTGAGTGAGGTTGTTAAGAAACATTTGTCCACTGCAAAGACTGTTAATTTCTACTTGAGCTCCTATTGAAATGTCCCAGGGATTCCAGTAAAAAACCCAAATTTTGTGTTCTTTTTTATTTCCATACAGTTTATAATTTTTACCAATATCCTCATGGACTCTTTATTCCTTGTTTGTGGGGTTTTTTTTACTGTATCACACTGGAAAGTGAGACTGACAGTTAATAATTGTATAGGAAGGGCCTTCTTGACATTCTTATCATTGAGAGGATGAATACTAAAGTGAGTGTAACAATAAAGTATAATAATAAACTGAATATCTTTCTTCTCTTTGTGCTTATCAGTATTAGCAGCTCTTTCACAGTGGCTCCTTAAATTCTGTTTGCATATAATCCATAGATGGGCAGTGAGCCTTATTTTCAAACTGTGTTAGAGGGAAGATAGGATCAAACATTTACAAATTTCCATATAAACCCATTTTTACTTGTTAAATTTTCCTCTCCCTTCCTCAACTGCTGGAGAATGAAAATGGTCTGGAAAATATCTGTGTTCCTTCTGGTCCTGCTGCCACCAGAAATCCTTGACCAGTCCTGTTTGGCCTTGGTCACCAAAGACTTTCAGAAAAGAAAAAGCAAAATCAATAGGAATTTTGTCTGATTTTCACTCAGATTCATTGCCTACCCATCCTTCCTCCCAATCAGTAAAATTAATGGTTGAGAACCTGAACTAAAGGAAAATCAAACAAGTTTTGTACTGGAACTCTTTGAGGCAAAGGGCAGAAAAAGAGAGGGTGCACAGAAAAATATGGAAAGTTCAGAACATTGGATAAAATCCAGGAATTTGTGACTGAAAGTGGATAAATGCACAGTATTTCTCTCAAGGGGTGGAAAAAAAAGAATAACAAGCAGAAATAAAATACAGGAGAGCAGGAGGGAGGGCAGCAATGCAGAAAGGATTCTGAGAGACAGCAGGTAACAAATTAAATATAAGTGAAATGTGAGGCTATTAGGGGAAAATGCCACAGCTATTTTGGAGTGCATTCCTCACGAGGGGAGAAAAGGGATAATGCACATTCCCATATCCTGCCTGTGATTATAACCAGACTATTGTGTGCACTGGGGGAGAACCACCAGGAATTGATGTTGCTGAGACACCGGAGGTGGCCAAGCAAGAGGTGCCCGTACATTCCCTGCTCCCGGGGTCCTTGGAGAGTCACTGAGGGTTTTTTTCAGTGATTTATGATGCCCAGAAGAGAATTAAAGGGATGCTGTGATGCCAGGGAGAGTTTGGAGGGGGAAAATTCATTTAGCACTTGGCCAGGACTGTGACAACGGCCTTTTGTGTCGCTGGGTCGTGGCAGTGATTGACTCCTAAATTTGAGGGCTAAGGAGCAACTGCTCTCCTTGCTGAGTCAGAGTGATGTGCTCAAAAGAATCAGCAAAAACTCAAGAATGAGCTGAATATCAGTTCAAATAAGTGATATTTTCTGCACTGCCCCAAATTTTCTCTCCTCCCCCTCCACAATTCCAGCACTGTTTCTGTGGCCGGTGAAGGTATGAAAGCAAGTTTGTGTTGATCAGGAATCAAAACAAATGTTTCATTTTTGGTGTGAATTCTGTCCTGTTTTGGAAGATTTCAAGTTAGAGAAGTGGAAGATAATTGTAGGGCTTTTGATAAGTCCTTGGTGTGCATCAGAGATGATTCAGTTCTGTCAGACAGGCCCACTCTAAAAAATCTGCACTGTTTATGACACTTCAGATTATTTTCCAGTGTCATTAACATTTTCACCTCAAATATTTTGAAAGCATTTCATAATTAGCTAATGGATATCCACAAGAGTTAATCGAGGAAGAGATCAACAAGTAACATACAGTCTCTGTCTTAAAACTATTCTTTAAAAAGCTGAACACTTGCTATTGTATTCTGAACAAACATGCTCAAAGCTTTCTTGCTGTCCTTTGGCACTTGGAAAAAGGACTCTCAAATCCTCTAGAACATCTGAATTTAAAACCAAACTCATGTCCAAACTCTTCCTTCATTTTCTGTTTTAACTTTCCTTGTTCTTTGAGATGGGTCTCTTTTCCCTTTGCCTCGTCTCTCACCAACATCATTCCACAAACTCAAAGCGCAAGAGTTGGAGGAAAAAAAAATTAAGGAAAAAAATCTTGTAAAATGTGAGGGGTTCTAAATCTTCCAGTCATACTGGAAGTCACCTTCTAGGCAAACTACAATAACTTTTTAATTAAGACTTGTAATTTTAAAAGACACCCCACTGATAGGATCAGTTAGTCACTCCAGTTGGTTCAGATATCTCAATGTATTTCTGGTTTCAAGTTTATAATTATGCTGGAAAATGCAATAACATTCTGTTGCATGATAGATTATACTTTTATGTGTTGAAAATTCAATAATCTTGAATAGCACTTATTTTTTACAGTCCTTTGGAAAGGAAGAGTGTGATGAAGCCCACAAACCCCTGCTTTCCTCAGCCTTCTTAATTCTTAGTGCTCGAGGCAAAATAGCTTCAAAATTACCTTGTAGATACTTTCTAAAATCCTTTCTCACATTTGTTTTCCACTCAGATCGTACTTTTATTACTGTGAAATAAATAAATACATTCATATTATGCATATAACTCTATGATTTCCTTTGAAGTGTTTCTTACAGGCAAAAAGGCTTTGATAAGGGGATGTCTAAATGTTTACAGATTTTCACTAGAGCTACACTGTGATGTTATCATATTATTTTCTCATACTGTTGGTTTTGTTTGGGGTTTTTTGTTTGTTTGATTGGTTTGTTTAATAAATATTAATTTGCAGAATCACAGACTGGTTTGGGTTGGAAGTGACCTCAAAAATCACCCAGTTCCACCTCCTGCCATGGGCAGGGGCATCTTCCACTAGACCACGTTTTTCAAAGCCCCATCCAATTCCTGGTGTTTTATTTGGGATATAAGAGAAATAACATCCCATCATTTACTCTTCCTTTCAAAGAGTAGTAATATAACAAATTGTTAAGATATATTTAGTGCATTTGTGACAAGGTGCACGTGAGACAGAGAAGAAAACTGTTTATATCTTTGCTACTCTTTGAGCAGTCCTTAATTTCACTGTTTATCCACTTGGAGGCTCAGTCCACTGGTCCTTTGAATTATTAAATGTTCCAACCAAGTTGGATGGGGCTCGGAGTAACCTAGACCAGTGGAAGGTGTCCCTGCCCATTGCAGGGGGTTGGAATGAGATGAGCTTTAAGATCTCTCCCAACCCAAACCATTCTGTGATTCTATGACTTATTTTCCAGCAACTTTTCCTTCCCTGGCAGCCCTATGTGATCCACATGGGATTTCCCCCCAGAAATGCACAGCAGAGCTGTTGGGGCTTCTGTGAGGGCAAGATAAGGACAACAAAATCCAAGCAGAGGAGTTCAGATCAGGCTGCAAAATCTCCTGCAAAAGTAGAATAGTTTTGCCTGAACCCATCTCCAGATTGCTGCCACCACTGCCTGGGCAGCTTAAAGTAGAGTTGATTATCTCCCAGTTACACTGCAGTAGCTTTGCACTGCTATTTTGTTATCTTTTCCTCCAGGATTTCCATTGGTTTTGATAGGAATTAAATCAGCTTCTTGCTGTTTCCTTTTGTAACCTGACTCTTTAAAGATGTGGAGTCAGGATCAGGGAGTCGGTCCTGATGGAGTTTTACACATCACTGGCTTCATCCACATCCTTCCCTCCACGCCTGCTTAATAGTTGAGTTCCTCTTAGACACTCAAATTCAAATAAAAAATAAATAATAATCCCTAAGCCGTCCCTTTTGGAAGAAACTCCTCATTAATACTTGTTCATATTCATGAGATGTTTGCTTCATAAAGACAGTTGACATTTAAAATTCAATCAATTATAATCTCCCCTCAAATTCTGTGCTAACAGAATCAAGCACCAGCAGTGCACAATGGTTAAATTAGAAAACAATTAGGAATAATAGCTCCTTTAGGTCATAATATTGTTAAATAAAATTAAGCTTTGTGTTAATTGTTTCAGATGTTTCAAACTGACAACTATTTCAAGTCAGACTTCAACAGTTTTTGAGCTCAAATTTTGCACATTAAGAATAGGTTGTTTTACATGTGAAGAACAGTGTTTTCTAATATCTCATATTTTATCCATGTGATTCACTTACTTGATTCTTTTTGCACTTTTTAATGAAAAAGAATTTTGACTGAATACGTCAGGAAAGACCAAGAATAATGTAAAATCCATAATAATAAAATAATGTGAAGTGAAGCGAGAATTACTTAAACTTTTAAAAAATAAATTAACTAAAGTTTAATTACGTTGGAAATTTAATTTAAAAATAAAAACCTCTCAATGTCTTATTGTTAATTCTGAAAATGAGCATGGATTTGTCACGAGGCAGGGAACTGTTCCAGATTACTGTTTATATCTGAACTAGGAGTCCTCTGTGATAGAAACTTTGAGTAAAACTGGGATTTCTTTTTTTTTTTCAATAGTCAGTACACACAAACAGCCAGGGTGTTTTATTAAATGCTTCATCTTTAAAAATCAGTAATTACACAGTGAAGCCTTCTTGACTGTTTTGCCCAAACATCCATTGGGAATAAAGAAATAAGAGAAGAATATAAGATCATTAAATTGAATGAGTCCTGTAGTTAAAGGTTTTGTAAACTTACTTTACAGGTTGTATGAGCTCCAGAGAGAGTGTTACAACCTGAGTCAAGGCAAGACAGGTTTTACTGGAAATCATATGTTTTTCTTATCATAAAAAAGTATATTACTTCTACAAAAACATTTATTCTTTCTACAAAAATGTTCTGACTTTTTCCCCAAACGTAAATAAACTTTCTGACTTGATTTTTTTCCCATCTTTTTTTTGAATTACAAATTAAATGCAATATTAAGCATTTCCCCCTCTCCCTGGCAAACCTCAGTTTTACCAGTTTACCAGAAGAGTTAACTAGAAGAGGTTTTTTCCTCCTTTTTTAGTCCTTTATCTTCTGTGTTTCTTTTAGAGTTGATTTACTTGAGTTGGAGCAGAAAACCAAGCTCGCTCTCAATTAGAACTCAGGACACTGATGTCATGATTAATAATAACAATAATAATAATAATAATAATAATAATAATAATGGCAATAGCCCCAAAATATCTTAGCAGCCCCCTTGCCTTACACTGTAGGGATGTTTAAGCAACATTAAATATAATCCCAATGAGGCTGCAAAGTCCTCCTGGAGCTCTTGGAATGTGACTTGATGATACTGTGTAAATGCCTATGTCTTGAAAATGTTTTACAGCAAATAGTGTTATAATTTTAAAAGAATTTCCTGTCACTCTCCCAGTCTGGATGATGTGACTCTCTGCAGACCCCTCACAGTCAGCTCTGGCTCGTCGTGGCACCTTCATCTCTGGCAGAGTCATCACATAATAATGATCTTCAAGTCTCATCAAGTTAAAATCTTGTGCATTCCCATCTCTGGGAGGTGTTGGAAGCCTCTTAAACCCTCTCCCTGTGACCTTGGAAGAATTATCTCGTGTCTCTGTGCATCTAAAATTTCTGTGGTCACTGGGGAACCTTTCAGAGGGCAGTTTTAACAGGTGCTAATGTGTTTTTTCCCCATGACAGACTGGGCAGAGCTGTAGAGATTTGTTGTCTCCTCGAGTTCTACCACAGCAGGTGGCACCTGTAGGAGAGCTCTTCCAAAGGCAAATTGCTTAATGAAGGAAAGGGGTGGGGGAGAGAAGAGAGTGTGCATAATTACACCGAGGGAGAACAATCAGCTAATCTTGGTGATAAGTAGGATTTGGGTTTAAGACAAATTGTAGCCCAAAAAAAGCTTTAGTGTGCTGTCAGGTCCTGTCATCTATCAGTAGAGGAGAGGTAAGTCTAACTCTCATTTTTTTAATGTTCTTTTTTTGCAGTCCTGCCCAGGGCTGGGAGCCTCAGAGGGTGTTCAACACCTGCAGCTCTTGAGCAGTGACTGGAAAAGCTGCTCCTGATTGCAGAGCCTCCCTTCTCCCTCCCCATTAGTGTGCAGCTCGTGGAGAAATCCCTAAGAGTAACACTGGGATTGAGCTGGAGATCTTGAAGAGTTCTTTTACAAGGGAAAGATGTATTAAAAAAAATGTAAAATGGCCACGGGGTCCCCATTCTCCAGCCTTTCCTCTTGAAACAACCCGACCAGCTGATGTTTCTTGCCTTTTTTTCCTGAAATTTTTCTCAGATCTGAAGTTCCTGTTAATAAATACAAATTTACATATGCCTCTGAATAAATCTCGAGCATTTCATTTTAGACACTCAGTAAGAGACTCTTACCCTTTTTAGGGTAAGTTTACCTTCCCTGTAATAAATCATATGCAGGCTCCAGGCAGGCACTAAAATATGTGTAAGGCAATGGACATGTCTTGTCCAATTTTTGTTAAAATTTAGAGACAAAAGCTACCTGGGCAGAGCATGTTTTGGGCCAGGCTTTAGATGGACTTTTGAAAGCCTTGCTGGAAGCAGGATTTAACAGAGCACAGATTTCACACGAAGTATTGATCTCACATCTCCCTAACTTGGACTTTTACTATCTCTAATCAACCTAAACCCCATGTAGTTATTTTTCTTCTCTGATTTGACAAGCAGGCTCACATTGAGGTAGAAGGGTTATTAATACTGTGAGATGAGCTCAATGTACTGCAAGGCATTAGAGAGAAAGATGGCCAGAAAAATAAAAAGGTGATATTATGGGAACTGCAAGTAGAGTTTATTGTGATACCTGATGAAAAGAAAATCCAGGGAGCAGCTGGAATTGTTCACAGTGTATCTTATCAAGAAACAAATCTCACGCACTTGGAGTTCAGCTGTTGACACTTGCACCAAATAGGTGATAAAGTGAATTATGAAGAGCCACGGAGCCATCAGCCCCCTGTCCAAAGCACAGAATGTCTGGCTTTCACCAAAGTAAATTGCACAATATATTAATGGTGTTTAGTCAACCAAAAGAACCAGTGGACTTTCACTCAGGTTCTCCAGTCACTTTTATGTGAGCAGTGAAATACTCTTTTCAAAAGTTTGAAAGAGATGTATCTCGGCAATCCCTGGGAACAGCTTCTCTGCTGAGCTCTGCTGTGATTTATATGAATTAGTATCAGTCTGGCTTGGCTGGAAAATTAAATACTTCGAGTCCCAAGATGTTCAGGTAACTTTTATTCTTAATTTTCTTTTGATAGGTGTAGTGAGGACATTTAAAAGTGGAACAGTCATTCGAATTTTTCACAGAAAGCACAACTATAGATTTTTCTCTCCTTTAGTCCTTAGTGCCTTTTTTTTTCCCCTTTTCATGTAATAAAAGCTGACTACTTCCTTTCTCCATCAAACATACTGTATATCTGCCTTTCAGAGGAATTTCAGAGGAATTGTGCCGTGCCTGTTTAGTAAAATGTGTAGAAAATGGCCACCTGCAGTCCTGTTTTTCCACTTGTGAGTATTCCAAGATTCTTGTAAACGGAAAAAAAATTTAACAGATATTTATTTAATAACAGACTGTAGTAAGATTTATCATACCTAGATGTGTGTGGGTTTGAGGTTTTTAGTTGTGGGGTTTTTTAGTTTTGGTGTTTTTTATATTGTGGTTGGTTTGGTGGTTATGAGTATTTTTGGGGGAGGGAATTCAGTGAACAAACTGACACTATTGAAAACTAATAAATTCTCTGCAAGGATAAAATGCTGCATTTTTTAAATAGTCTAATCATGTCCAAATCCACCACTATAATATTTCGCAAAGCAGGGAAAAATAACTAAAATTGTATCTCTGTACCATATTGCAGAGACCTAGTGCTGTTTTGTGGGATTTTGTTCAACAGCAGGATTTGATTTAGAAGCTGGAAATGCTTTAAAAGTGAGAAAGCAGAATTTTGTGTTGGTGGGAGATATATCAGAGTGTTTTACCATTAGCTTATCTCTGACTCTCATTGGCATATCCATAACTTTTGTGAGAAAGAAGCAGTAAAACTGCATGTTTTTGGCACTGAGATAATCTGAGACAAAACAATTAGAAAGGAACATTCTTCAAATATTTGGGGGAGCTGTCGTTTTAGTGCAAATATTGTGAAGCAAACATTACAATGTCCCATCACTCCAAGTGATGGCCTCTGACATTCTGAGATATTGCAGTTGTTTTAATCCAGGAGTGGGTAGAAACACCTTCCTAAGTCCTTGGGGGAATGATTCTCTCTCTTGAAAGAGCAGCCATCAAGGTCAGGTTTTATCTTCCATTTATACTTTAAATAGTGGATGCAGTTCAAAGGTTTTCTGTGTAGGTTCTCATGTAACGTGTTCAAAACCAGATATGACTGGAAAGAGTTTGGGGTTTATTATTTTTTAAATCAAACTCTGTGAATGAGTCAGAAATGATGGAGAAGAACAACCTTTAGCTAAATTCAACCAAAAGCTAGACTTTAACCCTGTTGCTAATTTGGATGATAAAACATAGGGCTCAAAGGAAGTGCAAGAAGTCAGTGAGTTTGTCCTCTTGGTCCAAGGCAGGATCTGCTTTCCTGACGTATTTCTGTGGAATTTTTACGGAGTCTCAGTCCCTAAATCCTTCCATTGGGATCTCTGTGCATGTTACAGAGGAGAGACTGACTCCTCAAGCACCTCCCTCACATAAAGTGCAACAAAGAGCTGCCATGATTAGCACAGCAGTAACCTCACAACTTCACAAACATTTTCTTAATCCAGAACTCATCCCTCTGAGTTGTACCAGACACTCAGTAATGTAGGATACATTACAATATTCCTAATACAGTCTTCAAAATGTGTTTTCTGCCAGTCAGCATTATATCCTTGAGCAAAGAAGGAAAATGATGTTGAATGCCTGATTTGACCAGACATGAGTCTGGTGATTTTGCATCTGAAGGTAGAAAGCATTTCTACCTTTTAACTACTTGCCAAAGGTAAAGATTATCCCAGATAAAATGATCAAAAAAAATTTGGGACAAGCCTGAGAAATTAACAGCCCACTGGAAAATGATTTTTGAGCAGAAAGTACTATCTTTATTTTAAAAAATCCCTGCCTTTGCTACCTCTGTCACCCTGCACCAAACCAAAACAACAGGAGAGCGACACCGATAAGTTGCTGTGAAACTTGAATCACTTAGAGATGGAATAAAACTCCTCACAGAGTGCTTCATCTTCTGTGTTCTGCCTTGAGGTGCAGGGGGGGAAGAAATGTTCTCTTTGAAGCCTTTTTTGAAAATGGTAGGATTCAGATAATCTGTAATTATCTGAAATGTCATGATCTAACACATGTTGTCCAAGCAAAGGGCAGGTACCTCCTCCCAGAATGAACAAACAGGTCTAACCAAGGAAGCTTTAATGACGGTGCTCTGTTATGAGAAAGTTTTAAGAAGTTTTTAATTTTTGATAATTTCAGCAATATCCTCAGTGTGGAGGACGTACTTTTATGTATAAAATGAACTTGTTGCCAGCAATAAGTTAACAAATACAGACTACTGCCACTCAAACCAAAGAACTCATCTGCTGTCACTCATTTTTTACTGCAAAGAGTACAGAAACACATTTTTTTTTACAGAACAGTAAAACTGTATGTAAAGCATACAGTTCTGTAAAGCATAGATTTTTTTTTACTAGAACAAGAAACAGTTACAGTTTGGAGGGTTTAGTTAATTAATTAATTAATTAATTAATTTGAAACTCCCTACATACAAAGGCTTTACCGAACCTATTACATTATATACAGTGAAACACTGTCTCATTGTCTTTATATAGGATCAAATTTAAATAACTATGGATGCTGCACCTGATGAGTTAAATTAGGAAAGCCTTTAACAGTCCCCTACTGAAGAGTGATAGAAGGAATTAGAAGAAAAAAGGGGGGGGGAAGTCTTGAGTGGGAGATGAATCAGCTTGCACAGAGCCAAGAAAGTTGAAGTCAGGGTGAATTTGTGGCTCAAGTTCCATAGGATGTTGTTTTGTGTTATTCACCAACTGATCAGAGAATCCCAGAATGGTTTGGGTTGGAAGGGGCCTTTTAGATCACCTTATTCCAACTCCCCTGCCATGGGCAGGGACAACTTCCACTAGACCAAGTTCTTCAAAGCTTGACCCTGGTCATTAATATAGGAATATTTGCACTCATTTTTACACTCCTGCAAGATTTTTGCAATATACAACTTAAAAAATGACCATCGGGGGTATTTTTTATCCATCTGAAACACAGTGGGAGCTTTTCATTTGGCAGAAGCAACCAGCATCCTCCAGGGCTGTGGGTGCAGCATTCCATGGGAGGTCATCTAAGAAATCACTGCTGATATTTTCTCCAAGGGGTTGGTGGCCTTGGAAGGTTTCATTGCAGAAATTGTGCTTTTTGTGGGCTCCAGTGAGATCAAAGCGCTGAGCAACATAAATAACTGTGTGTCAGGCTCACGTCTCACCCTCTCATAATCCAGGGCTGTTTGGGCACCGAGGAAGAATACAATTTATAACAATCCATCAGCTCTGTTTCTGCAAACCATTGTGGATTAGGCTCACACTCTTTGTTTGCTCAGTTTGCTTGGCTCGGGGCTGGAGTGAGGAGCCTCTTACAACCCCCCTGGAACAGTGTCTGGTAAATAGCATAATTTGTTACATGGCAGAGAGGGGAAAGGGAGGTTTGTGGTGGAGAGTTCTATCAATAAGTGCTTCAGTTTCAATCACAGGTGCATTGCTTTTTTTTATTTCTTCACATAAAGTGATAATGAAGAATGATGACCTCATGTCTAGACCTAAGCTTTTAACTTTGTTGCAGCTCTGGGGGCTTTAATGTTTTTCAAAAAGCAATCAATCAAGTGCCAAAACCTCTCTGGCTAATTACCTCTGAGACTTTAGAAAACTCTCCATTCCTTCCTCCTAGAAATGTAGTATTTATAAATTGCTTTGTTGAAGCACAAACTGGGTTATGTATGGCCTATTCTCCTCTCCACCTCGTTTTGCTTCTGCCCTGTACTTAATGGAAGGGCTGATGTTGTGAATCTCAGCTTTGGACAGTGTTTCTTTCTCTCTCATCATTGTTTCCTCCTGAACATCACTGCAAAACCCCCCCGTATTTATCTCATGATATAAGAATATCTACTGGGAGTATCTTGGGGAGGGAACCTAAGAAATGTAACTGGTGAACACTCAGTCACCCAAAGACTCGGTGTGGCCCAGAACTGGTGAGATGAATTTCAGCAGTGGTTTATTTGACTAAATTTGAGATTTCTTTGAATTCTCAATTAACCCAGAAGTGTTTCAAACAGAAAAATATATAGTCAAGATTAAACAAATAAGAGAAAGAAAAGAAAAAAACCTGGCATTGACTTCTGGAAGTCTAGTAGTTAACTTTCTGCTTCAAGCGGGGCAAACCTCAGAGCTACATCAGGGAGATCGAGGATTTCAACCATTCCAAACTCAGTCCTGTCACAGTGAACAGTTTTTCCCTTCAGTCTTTGTCTACCTGCTCATTATCTATTTGCAATTGGTACCATGGACCACCAGTGCAAAGATCTCAGCAAGAGCCCAAGTGAGCTCAAAGTGAACTACACAAGAGGCTGGTTTACATCTTTATGTTTTGGTCCAGATGCTTGAATATTTGATCTTTTTTTTTTTAATGCTTTCAAGAACTTTTTCATCAAAGAGAGAATATTTGCAAATGTTCCAACACCCAGAGGCAGGAGGTTGGAACTAGGTGATCTTTAAGGTCCCTTCCAACCCAAACCATTCTGTGATTCTATATAATGTTTCTATTTTGACCAAAATTAAATGTATAATAATAAAAAAAAAATGAAAAAAAAAGGTCTAAATGTATGGGGCTAAGCTTCACTCAATTGATTTTGGGAGTTAGTAGCTTTTCTGTAAACATTATCTTTAGTGGAACAGATTAAATGACAAACCTAACACTTCAATCTTGAAGTGATGTTCACACTTAGGAATTCTGACCAGAAGCACCAGTTGTGAAAAAATATTAGACAAGAATGTGATTGTGGTCTAAGAGAGAACACTGTTAAAAAGCTCTCATTTCACAGAAAGAGTCTACCAAGGCAGAAGTAAAACCAAAATGAAAGCATGTGAGGAGAGGATCTGCAGCAAAACCCATCAGTCTGTTGGACAACAAGCAAGGAAACCCTCAAAGCACATGGGATGGAGCTGAGAGCATCAAATATCAGAGTATAACTTCCATATTACTGCTAAGAAAGATTCTCCAAAACGCAATGAAACGATTCTGGATTCAAAACCCCAAAAGCAGAAATGTCTCTGTTATTTTAAGCCACTTATGTGTCATTTTAAGCCACTGAATAATCACCTTCTACAGCCACGAAAGAAGAGTACGGGGCAGGAAATGAATATGGGAACAGTTTGTAGAGAATCTTTATATAAATCCTTTGTGTGATGCAGGGGAAAAGTCTCCACAGGAGGTTTAATGTGACATCAGAGAACATGAAGAATTCCTGGTGGCTCCGTTTCAAACCCCAGCGTTGTGAACCTGTAGGACTCTCAGTTCTCTGCCAAACAGAAACATATTTTGAAATGTCAGGATATTTATAGAAGGAAGCAATACACACGTTTTTATACAGAGAGGAGCTGTTTCTTTCTGTTTGAGTTTTAAGTATTCAGCTGTAACTACTGGGTTGTACAACTGCATCTACCCTGGTTTTTAACCACAAGGATATTTCCTTCGACCTGAATTTTTGTATAACCCTGCAAAGACTGAGCATTAAACAGATCACAGGATAAGTCTTATTGAAAGGGACACAAAGAGGGTATTTAGTCCAAATTATTGCTTAGAATAATTAATGTGCACATTTTCTTGTCAGTCTACACATAAGTGAGAAAATTCACATATTTTTGCTTTAGGTTATTTCCAAACTCAACATTGTACTTCACAAACACTTCTGAAATAACAACTGGTAGAAAAAAAAGCAAAACAACAACACCCTGAGCTTTTCTATTAATACATTTAATATATGTAATACTTTTTGTGACAGTGAGACTTAAAATGATGAAGGGTTTGAAGCTGATCATTAATTTAAATACAATGAAGTAAACATGCAGTTTGTAATCAGATGAAGGATTTTTTTCTCCAAATAAACTGAAGTATAACTCTAATATTCTTAGAACATCAACAAAATCAGGGAATGATTGCAACTGGCATTTATAACAAGCACTAGTTATGGTTGATGTATGAGATAATTATAATGCTTTGCAGGAAAATCTAATAAATCCCAGAACAGTTACTCTGTAAAACCTATTTTTATGGAAATTAGGGTATGAATATCACATCTATTACAGCAAGAGGGCTGCACAGGCAGCTCTGACAGCCTCCATCCAAGGCAGTGGCCACTCCTGAAAGGTAATTGTTTCTGAAGTTCTGTGCATAGAAAATACCTGGTGTCCCATTTTTTAAAATGAAGGTTTAATATTAAAATACGAAAATCTTCACAATTTGCTTGATGAACTTCTAAAGAGTCGTTCCTGTTTTGACACGGAGGTTTAGAGTCTGGACAAATCATGGTGGATGTAGTTTTTGGGAATCAAGAATACACCAGGACTACTATTTCGAGTTAAATTTCTGATTTAACCAGAATTTTATTATTTATATTATTTATTCTGATTTATGATTGTTTTAGCTATGAGTTATAATGAGCAACATCTTTTATTTTTATTCTAAGTTAAATTGAAAAATCTCCTATTTTAGGAGATCAGTAAACTGGAGTTACTTCCGATTTCTACAGCCCAAGGATGAAAACCTTGTCTTCAGTCTTCCATTTACTGTTCTTTAGCTTTCATAGATCTGAAAAGCAAAAGACAGAATATCCTCTAGAGAGCTGGCAGATGATTGTGAGAATAACCTGTCACTCCTAATCTTGGTTTTAAAGTGTTTCTTGAATGCTTCAGGTCCTTTTTTTTCTTTTTTTTGCCTGGGAATGTTCTTCAAGTTTTCATATCTGAGAGATGATAGAAAGTTATTAATACGACTTTATGCTTGTCTGAGCTCCCCAAGGACAAGCTTTCAGTATTAGATACCCAAGATGGGCATCTCTAATCCATTTTACATCAAACCAGGGCTGCATTTGCAAAGGGTTATAACCAGGAACTTGATGCAGATGCCTAATTTCAAGTGCTGTAACAAATGGTTCTGGAAAAGATCCCAGTTCTCAAAAAGTCCCATAAACATGAGCTTCACCTTGGACATCAGGTTCCTCTGAAAGCCTCAGAACCAGGGGGTTGCTCAGGGGCTTCCTGGAGTCAGAGTTGATTTAGAAACTCAGAAGCAGGTCCTTTGATTAGGTGAATCTCTGCCTTGAGAACTGTCAATAAGCTGATATTTTAGCTTGAGTTATAATTTTTATCACCAATATCTCAGGACTTCTAAAGCAAAGATGAGTAGCAAACACCCTTCAAGAAGGAACGCTGGCAGACAGAATTTCTTTGAGCAGATGTGCCCCAAGAAACAAGATTCACCTACAATTTCAATTAATATTTCTGCTTGATCCCAGTTGCTCAACTTGCAATATATTTTCTTCTTTAAGTTTTTTTTTTCAATTCAGTCATCTCACTCCAAGCATTTCTTACACAGCTGACTCAGATGTCCTGTCTCCCTGACATGCAGCAACACTTTTGTCCTGACAAAGCAAGAAATAGAATAATTAAAAATAATGTGGAATTTTAATAAATCTTTGCATAAGATCCTCAGTTTTTGACTTGGAGAAGCTGACACACTGTCTTCACTCAAGTCTTGAAGGTATTAATTCCCTTTGAGTCATTCTCTAAGCCTTTTGTTAGAGTTCTTCTTCTGTAACTGCTTTTTTTTGAGAGGAACCAATTCCCTAAAGAATAAGAAATTTCCAAATGAGAAGTGATATGAATCTTTGAGGAGCCAAAGTGACTACCACATGAAGAGAAGATAATGGGATATATTTTATCTGGATTGAGAAGCATCTGCCAAGCACATCTCAGAGGAGCTGTCTGTTAAGAAGAGTTTAGAATAGATTGTTTACCCCATTAAATATCAGCAGAAACTCTGCTTTTGCATTGATTTCCTCTATCTATATTCTCAGCTGGGAAAGCACAAAAGGATTTCAGAGAGAAACAAGAAAATATTACAGAGTCATGTAGGAACTGGAGAAAAAATCAGACCTGCCTTTTATTGCTTCAAATTCTTTGCTGTCCTGTGTTTATATTCTCCTGGTAATTCTCCCTACACAGTGTCTGTAATTAAAGAGAAGGATTAAGGTCTGGATACAAAACCTGTTACTATTGGGAATTTTTTTCTCAATAAGGTTGAAATCCAGCCTATGGATATAGTTTTATCCAAGAAGGGAAATAAAGACCAGGCTGCATTTCAGTTTGGGGGGAATTTTTATTTCTTTGTTTTGGGTTTGTTGAGGGTGTTTTTTTTGGTTAATAATATAAATACCCGGTTTCTCAAAAATATGAACATTTATTAAGGGGACAGATCAATCAAATTAGTCACGTGCTTAACCATCCTGATAAACTGAGATCTTTGTTGGTAGTAGGGAGAAGAAATTAAAGCTGGGACATTCCAAAGAGCAATATCCTGGAGTTAACATAACATCTGCATAGTAAATACTGGTGAGAGCCTGGCAAAAGAAACTGTGTTTCTTCCATTTTAATTTCTTCATTAGATTTTTTAATGTATTTCAATTCAAAGGGTTTAACTGTTTTTTTTCTTCAAGAACCTTTCTAAAAGTTCACAGAACCAGTACAGAATTAAAGCAGTTTGGTGGGTGCTATAGAATACATTATCTCAAAGATAATATTTTAGCATGAAGAGCTTTTAAAACTTAATCAGCTCGCCAGCACGCATTCCTAATTGATCTCTTCCTCTAGGACTGCTCCATTTTCTTGACCTTTTAATAACTGATGGCTTTAGAGAAAAGACTGTTCACAGAGCTCCTTAAAAGTCAGAAGATCTGAGGTATATTTGCAAGGTCTAAAGAAGACATACCTACAGCAAGTCGTGGCCTTGTGAAGTTCTGATTTCCTTGTTCTTCCCACACGTTGCAGTAACTCTGCCATGGCTGGAGATTGGGATCAGCTGAATTCTTCTGTGTTTGAAGATCATTTGGGAGATGTCAGTCATCTTCTACTCCCTCTGTAAGTGAGTCTGGTTTATTTACTTTAAGTATTTAAAGATAAAATCAAGTCTGTGTCTATTCCAAGTTCAGGCATCTCCGGCTGCTAAACAGCTCCAGAGGTGGTAAAGTGTTTTTCCTCATCAATAACATCACATATCAGTGATGATTCACAGCAGCATCAACAGTAGTTCTTTACTGAGGGTAGGGAGGCCCTGGGACAAGTTGCCCAGAGAAGCTGTGGTTGCCCCATCCCTGGAAGTGTCCAAGGCCAGGTTGGACAGGGCTTGGAGCAACCTGGGCTAGTGGAAGGTGTCCCTGCCCATGACAGGGGCTGATCTTTAAGTTCTCTTCCAAGCCAAGCCATTCTGTGATTCTATGTCCCACCTAACCAGGAAAAAAACTACCTGTCCTTTCATGTTTCTTCCATATATCCCTTTGAAGATTTTGGATAGCTCTGACAGCAGCCACGCAAAATGAATTTATTCTGGTGTTGAAATACATTCACAACGTTGTATTCCTTTATTTTGACAGCACAGCCTTCACAAAGCAACAGGGCATGTGAGTTCTTTGCTCCAAGGGCAGTTGGGATGGAGTGTTTGGTTCCCCCTCTGGAGATGGAGCTGAATAAGACTCCTGAGAGGTGACAGTTTTAGCAGCTCTAGTGAAGCAGCAGCTCTGCAGTGCTGAGAACTTCATGGGAAGTTTTAATGTTCTTGCTTTGATTGCACCAAAGGGATGAGCCCTGTGGAAACTGCTGAATGTACTAAGTCAATAAACATAGTTCATTATTAAATTGATTGGTACAAACACCTTACAGGTGTAAATTATGTACGTTTGAAACCCAAAAAGAAATGTTGTTTCTCTTCTGTCCCCAGTGTGCAGTTCCTTGGTGTTCACAGTCATCTGGGATGGGTTTGGATTAAGGGATGTGATTCAGATTCAGACCCATGATTCAGAGTAAAACTCTGATCTCTTAGGGGTGCACTAAAGCTTTGGGGATTTGTGCTAGTGAGGCAAAAAGGAGACCCCCATCCAAAATACTTGCCTACTCAGGTCCCAGGTGGTAAGTAGTTTGTCCATGAAACTCCCACAGAAATTCTCCTCATACTTGACTCTTCCAGGCCCATTTGTTCTCCAAAGTCTCTGACAGCTGATATCTTAAAAAGAGAGGGAGATTCATCAATTCTCTTACTCAAAAAAAAAGCCCTGTTAACTTGTTGAGGAGTCTTCAAAAATGAAGTTTAATAACTCCACAAGTTTTAGAAGCCAAATTTTTCCAAACCCCTGTGCATAAAAGGCCTTAGGCATTAAAGAAATGGCAATGGTTCCACCAAAGCAGGGTTGTGTTCTCTCTGCACATCAAATAGCATCACTAATTATTTCAGTTGAAAAAGACTTCCTTTTGATGAGATTTCTCAGAACAAAAGTTTTCTTAAGTATAATAATTTGTATACATAATACATCTTAGGAGGAATGTCAGATCACAAAGTGATGGAGGCAACTGGAGCTTCATCAACTCATTATGCAGGAACAGAGAGTGGGAGATGCCGAGATATGAAAAGGAATGGGAAATTATCCCAGAACAGCAGCCAGGATTTCACCCTTTACAACACACAGTCACTTCCTGGGACATCTGTGCATTGTTTGGTGCCCACTTTGATGCTCTTCCCTCTTTAAAGACATGAAATCTTGTCTTTCTTCCATTGAAGTCCAGGGTAAAGCTTCTGCTGGTTCAGGAGGAGAACAGAGCTCATGATTCCCTCTTCTCCACAGAAAACACCCTGGGATTGTTTGCCATATTGGCAGTTCAAAAGCATTGTTCAGAACACAGACCGCTCAGAATTTGTGAAGTGAAAAGTTTTTTGAGAGTTGAATCATGAATTATATAACTGAGGAAACTGTCTATGGGAAGCTAATTTTGAATCACTAAAGCATTTTAATACTTTTTTTTTTTTTTTGAGGTGGTCAAATGTTCATGGGTTTGTATGAATTTATTTTTAGCTCTGCTTTCCCTTCTGACCTGCCTGACCACTGGTCTGGTAAAGATTTGCAGCATTTTTCCATCACAAAAAAAAGAAAATACTATGTCCTCTCTAATTTACATGTTGCTAACAATGCTTACAGAGTTTTAGCTTTGTCATTAAGTTCTTGTGTGAAATTTTGTGAAAAACTGTTCTTTCAAATCCAAGCTTCCTTCGACTATTTAAATTCAAACACCTGTGCATATAATCACTTTCTTCTAAAATTTCTGTGTATTTGGCTATTTAAATTCAAATTTGAATTTAAATTTAAATTCAAATAATCCTTCTCCTCTAAAATTTCTGCACACCACAATCAGAGTTGGGTTGTGAGGAGAACAGTAATTTGATTAGTTTTTACTGATTTAGGTGCAAGTCTTGTTATACATCAGACCACTGAAAAGGAAAAAACATGGAATTTTGCCTGGAGTTACCAACTGCATTGAAGTTATAGCTATTACTCTTATCCCCTTCGGGTTTTTTATTCAGAAGTTTTACATTTGTTTAATATTTATACTTGTTCAATCTGTAACATCATAAACCATAACACACTTTAATGTGTAGACATGAGCTGTCTCTCTTCCTTCAAACACCCCGTCTATAAACTTTTATGATTCAGGACCATGAAAAATAAATGTTAGGATTACAGAGTAAATAATTTGTGAATATCAAAATAAATAAATAATTGCCTGTAATAAAAAAAAATAAAATCTATTTTAGTAGAAGTAGGGTTGATTAAATTCATTTAACACAAAAGGCCAGATACTCAAAGGATTTAACGCTGTTCACGCAGAAACTACTTGAATATTGCAAGTAATAATTGGATAAAGAAACTTTATATGTTCTGCACTTCTGAAAGGTCATTAAGAGATAAGTAATACAGGGGCAATGGGTAGAAACAGTTGGCAGATCACAGCCTGGCTCCTGGGGGGAATCAGCTCAGGAGGCTCCAGAAACAACTCCCTGCTTCGTTTGCGTCACCGTGGGGCATAAATTCACCAAATGAGCAGGATGAATTCCTGTCTCTGTGTTGTCACCAAAGGAAAGCTGGGATATTCCAGCTGGCTGCAGAGGAACAGCTCTGAGGTGACAACACAGGAAGGAAAAAGAGGTTAGAGTTGGATGCTGGGAGATTTTTGTCACACTGAAGCACTTGGAGAGAAAAGGAGTCCAGCAGAGTGAGGTGAGGAGGGTCCAGTCCTCGTTCCACCAGCTGATCTGAGCACTGAGGAGTCAGGATCATCACCCCCAAAAGAGATTCCAGCAGGACCAGCATCCTGTAAAACTGATTACAACAAAAAGACGTTTTCAAGCATTTTACTCGTCTTTTTTCTTTAAGATTCATTTTTTCCCCCCAAGTTTTGGCATAGGGTGACACACATGGCAGGGACTGGGAACAGTGGTGCTGCTCATGATGAAGAATCTCAGCAGAATTAGGTTTTTTTTAATTTCCCCTCTCTTTCTATACCACACAGTGCAATTTTTACCTACTGCTCTTTCCCTCACTCTTTGTTCACTTCCACAAAACAAAGACTTCCAATGTCCTGGGTTTGGGGGGATGACTGTGCAAATCACCCTAAATCCCTGCTGAGCTGTTTGGGGCTGGGAGATGCTGCACAGAGTGTTCCTCCCTTTCAATCTCCTCTTTTATGACAGCTGGGAAGGAGGGAAAAAAAACACATAAGTGAATGTGATGGTAAAGAGTGGCAGGCACAGAACTGCAACGCTGCAGAGGAGCCTGGGAAGGGCTGGGCTGGCCCTGTTAATCCCTTTGGATTAACATTCAGGATCTAAAGGATAAATTTGAATAAGGAAAGAAGGTAAGGCTGGTACAGAAGTGGAAGGCTGCCATGTTGTTGTGACAGAACATTGGGGGGAATGTTTGGTCATAAAATCACAGAATGGGTTGGGTTGGAAGGACCTTAAAAATCATCTCATTCCATCCCTGCCATGGACAGGGACACCTTCCACTCGTCCCAGTTGCTCCAACCTGGCCTTGGACACTTCCAGGGATGGAGCAGCCACCTCTAGATTGCATTGGAGTGTCAGAGTCCACAGTCCACCTGGGTTTTGGGAGCTCTGGTACAGTGAGAGCAGCTGAAAACATCTGAATCCTTGGTAGGGGGATCCTTCTGCAGCAGTTAAAACAGAAAAAGTTTTCTATCTCCCTCCTTAAAAATTGAACATATTTCAGTTTTTCATGTCCTGTAAGAGGTCCAAATTCTTTTATGAATCTTTTATGAAACATTCATATTTAGCCAGATAAATCTTAGTTTAATAAAAGTAGAAAATTGTGCTTCCAGTTGGGTTTGGTTTGAAAGCAAAGAGATTTTTGGTTTTCTTTTTTTAATTCAGCTCTGTTGCCTCATTTCAGCTTTTCATTTTCCCTGCTAAGATTTATCTAATTAAAGAAATTAAAGACCCACCTTTTTTTTGATTATGATAAAGGAGTAGAATATCTGAGCAGTCAGATTATGGGAAAAAAATCATTTTGCTGATGTAAATGTGTATGATTTAGTGCAGGCATTTTTTTTTTTATTTGGCTTCCTTTATGGCAACTGTGTAGTCAGAAAATGATACAAAGTTTATTTATAAACTGTAATCTACAAATATAGACATTTCAGGAATAATCTTCTAAAAGAGACTCACTAAATGGAGAAAGGTATAAATAAGAAATGCCAATCTGATCCCCAGGAGCTGATAACTTTTGTATGGATCTATTATGGACAGAAAATGTACAAAATATGTATATATAGATGTAACAGTGGATGAACAGGAAAGATGTGGAAATCTAAGGCTTTCTTTGCCTCTGATGGACTCTGCAGTCTGCAGTGGAGTGTTTTTCAGGTGCATATTATAATCTAATATCCCTCAGCAACCACAGATTGTCTGAACTTCTGCAAGCCTTGATTCTAAATTACTTCCTGTTGTGTTTTACTCACATAAGTTTTTTCTAAGAACCACTTGGGTTCATAAATGGCCTGATTTCCCCCCCTCCCCTCTCAGCTATCTTTATATGTTTTGTCTCTCTGTTATATGTAACAGTTTATGTTGGTGCTGACAAGTCAATTTATTTTAGGTGAAGAAGCTCATTAAATTCAGCATATTAGAAACGTGAAGGGCTTAACCAGATGAAGGAACAATGAATATAAATTCAAACTAATAGACACACTTTTTCTTCTTTATTAAATAAAACACCTTATTTTCTAATGGAGCATCTGGCTTTTTCCAAAGAAAACTATCAGATGAAGCAAATAATGGAGGGGAGTGAGTGTGATCCTTGTCACTCAACCACACACAGAAGGTGCTCAAACTCTGTTCTGATATTCCAGTTTTAACACCTACCAGCACATTTTGTCAGGTGGTTTGTTGGGTGTATTTGGGCTATTTCCCTCCTTTTTTCACCTTCTCCTCATGGTTGGAAACATGCTTCTGGTAGGAACAGCTTGTAAGGAAAAAAAAAGAGCATCCTAAGAGATCTTTAAGAAGCCAATGGGTCCTTTGTGACAGATGTCAAACGTATCAGTGGTGGTTAAAGAGCAAATCTGTTGTCTGATAGCAGGAATGAGCCAAGGCTTAGCAGATTACCTGCAATAGCTTTATTTCCTATATCCTATGGCAGTTTTATTTTCACAGTGACGGGCTGGATGTAACTCTTGAAGGTGAGGGAAAAAAAATTCAATTCCCCCACTTGCTGCTGGAAACTCATCACCAGGCAGCAGCAGCAGCAGGAGGAGTTGTTAATGTGAATCATGTGTTCCTGTGACACTGGGTTAAATTTATTGTAATGCAGTTAGAAATATTTTACTGAACAGAATTTTAAAAATGTAATTGCGTGGCAGAAAGCAAATTTAATCATGAGCAGCAGCAGCTCAAGAACCCTTTGCAGTTTCAAACAGAGAAACCAGAGAGGAGAGACTGTCAATTTGATCTTTATTCCGATAAGGATTTAGAATAGAACCAGCACTCCCGAGTGTTTCCTTGAATTAGCAGCTTTTCCAAAGCATTCAGTACCTGGTTAAAATAAAAGTAGATTCTGTGAAGAACTTTAAAATAAAGTGTTGAAATGTTTTTTCGGTAACAGAAAGGAGATATTTTAATGCACTGTTCCCTTTGTACCCCCAGCAAATACGGTGGCTGTGCTTGTGAGGCAGGGAAGTAGATTTGTCTCTTCCCTGATTTACAGAAAAATCCAGCTTTGCTCTTTCTTGCCCAACAACATAACCCTGTTTGCATTTCAGCAGGATGTTTACTGGACTTCTCTAGTACATGATGAAAATTATAACACTCTTTCTGTGGGTGTCACCTCTCTGATTTTGGGTTGCTGTTCCGGCAAGAAAAACAAGTTTCCAAAGCTGTTCAAAAGCAGGAGCTCATTCCTTTCTTATTTTTGATTGTAGTTTTGTATAAATTCAGAATCTTGTCAGACTCCCTCACAACAGAACACTTGGTCAGATCCTTTTCTTACTCTTCTGTTATTTTTCAGTACCACTTCTGAGAGAACCAGCTTAAATGTAACAGAATTACAACAATGCCTACACAGAGCAGATTGTGTATAAAGGCTGCATACATTCAAGATAAGAATTTTAGAATTAATTTCATTATAAAAAATTTCATTCTTGATTTTTTTCTAATTTCTTTTTTGAAGCAAATGCTTCAAAGCAGTGAGAAGCAAGAAGCAAGATGCACATTTTATCCCTGTCTCTGAGAGATTCCATATGAACTTTTAAGAGACAACATTTTTTACTGGTTAAGTACAACTGGAAAACATCTCTTTCATCATTTTTATCACCTTTTATCACCTTTATCAATTTTCTCATTAGGCACCAAACTTGATTTCAAATTCTGACAGAAAAATGGTCACTGACTGACATGAATGGCTTGATGCACTCACACTAAAATAGACAATTCCAGATTATATGGGATTTTATTTCACATAGGAAGAAATTAATCATTGCATAAAGCAAAAAAAAAGTCTGAGCTTCTCCCTTTAGCTCTGAGTAACAAATTGTTTTAAGTAGATTACTAATAATTATGAGTCATGACATGAGCCTGAGAGTTTAATATCACTATTTAATCACATGTGGATTGGATTCACTAAGCAGCATCATGACTCAGTTTATCCCTTTTTCATTCTTTATCCTGTGGGGATAATAATAACCGGAAAGAGCAATGAAACACAATAGAGAACTTCAGCTTATTGATGCTTCTTTTTGTGCCTTCCAGCCAACATTTAAATTGCACTTTTGAATGCAAAAAAATTCCTCTACTTTCTTCAAAGACAGAACTTGTCCATGGTGCAAAATATAGCCAGTCAAAATTAACCTAAATGGGTGAAATGACATAGGTGTAACTTAGTTAAATATTTAAATTTAGTATGTTTGAGAAAGAGTCTGAAAAGTGTCAAGGCAAGAATCAGTTTTGTCTAAATGAAAAATGACAAAAAGCATTAAACTGCATATATGTCAAATAAATGAAGTAACATTTCAACCAGGTGAATGAGAGACTATAGGTAAGGGAGTGCTTAGTAAGTAACTCATTGAGGGAAAACTTTCTTAATTCAAATTTCTAAGTATTTAATTGCTTTGTGAAGTAGAATGGAAAATTAATTAAAAAACTGAAAACAGTCATGACATTTAACTCTACTCAAAGTGTAAATGGGGGGAATGAATCAGACAATGTGAGGAGGGGGAAAAGAGGAGGAAAAAGTTCAACACTAAGCAGGCAAAAATGAGGTACAAAATTAATGTTTCTCAGCCTCGTGAGTATTTCCAGTGATACAGCTCATCAGAGGTCTGGCTTTTGTAGCTTCTTGGTCTTTATCTAATGGCTTAATCACAGAAGAAATAATATTTCCTTTTTCTCTTTTCTGCTTCATTTTCTGATTGTCTTCAATGAGACAAGGTTGTGAAAAAAATTAACATGGAACTGAAAATTTGAACTTTCAGGGGAAGAACTTCGGAATTTTAAGAGGGAGCATAGTACATTTCTCCTTAAAATTAAAATTCTCCCTTCACCTTAAGCCCATAAGCCCTTTTGTCTGAAGTTTTAACAAAGTTTTAATGGGGGATTTGGTTTCTTCTGCTGTCTTAAAATACTTCATGTATTTAATATAGACTGTCTAAATACAGAGTGTGTTGGATGAAAAGGTGACAGAGATACTGAAGAATGTTTCTATGACAGTTATTTCACATATAATCAGAATTTTATGTAATATATATGTCAAAAATATATATTATAAAATACATGCTTTTTATAAATTATTTAGCTTATATTGTGTCCAATATTGTATTACATTTAGTATAGTGTGAAACTGTAACAGATAAATTTATATATAGATATATAAAGCATAGTATATAATATTAAACATATTATGAAAATCGACTATCAACATGAACAGTTCCCCTGTCCAGGAATATATTCCTTAAATTCCATATTTTGGGGAGGAATGAGAGTACTTTTATTCAATATAGACCACATTGAAGCCAAAGGAGGGTGAGACATGAACTTCACTGTATTTATGGAAGTATTTATTTCCTTTTATCTCCTGATACTTAACATGGAAATTTGGATTACAGATACAGTTTACAGTACATTTATTTCTCCTTAGGACTGGTCTTTGAACTCTATTTCTGGGAATGGATTGTCCCAGCCTGAGTTTAAACCACTTTAATTAATTCTAGGAAGAAGAGAAAAGCTGTTTGGGAAAGGCAGTTGTAAACACCTTAAAAAATCCAGAGGAGGAATATCAAGATTCCTTTGCATTCTCATTTTCAATCAGGTAGTTTTGTGTGAGTCTGATGGGAACCAGTGATGGTCCAACCCTGCTCCCTTGTTCACTCTCACTCCCATCCTGACAAATCAACCCATTAGAGCCAGCAGGACTGTTCCACATGAGCAAATAAATACTGACTGTGAGTAAGACTATTCCACATGAGCAAATAAATACTGACTGTGAGCAAGTAGGACAGAAAAGGCCCTTAGTGGCTGCACTAAGAAACCGATTTAAAGAGTAGTTAGCGAGAGGCCAGGGGAAGTGGGCCAGAAAAATCCCATATTTCCAGCCAGAAATGTGCCAGACCCTGAGCTCAAAGGTCTGAAAATACTCTCATCACACACACTTAAAAAAAAACATTCTGCATTTTTCACGAAACTTTAATTTATTTATAACTGAGCTCAACACCAGATTCCCTTTCCCCAAGTTTGTTTTACCAAACAGTCCTATGCAGGTATAGAAGGAGACATTATAGGGGTAAATATTGAAGTACGTTGGTTTTAATTACTTATTAAGGTTATTTCATGTGTTTGTGTTTAATGTTGTTGTTTCAGAAGGAATAGCCAAGAGAAAATGGATTAACTCTGCCACGTGACTAATGAACCAGATGGAGAAAATAATTTGGGAAAACCATACATTGGATCAGATCCTGGGTTTTGTTCAAAGTTTCAAATAAACAAACAGGAGATGAAAAGATGTTTCTCATGGAGGGCTTGATTTCACATTTTGAGGTTTCACTTTGAGGCCTTGAAGTTCAAGTACTGAGGGCACGTGTGGCTTTTAGGGGGGATTGATTTTTTAAGTCAGACTGACTTTTGATCACAAGTCATATTTATGAATAGTCAGAGAGAAAAATACCTTCCATCAGACAAGTGGCATCAGCCTAGTTTTCCTCTGGGAATAAGGAGAGAAGCCATTTAAGCCTTAGTAGAAATGACTGGGCATTACACTGATTTTTGGATTTATGGAGAGCTGCTTCTCTGCTGCATTAACCCCCAGCCTCACCTCCTGAAAAAAAGAACAGGACCTACTGGAGGAACAGTGCTGCTTCTTACCTATTTTGTGAGCTCTCTAGTGCTCCTCAGAGCTTTGTGGATTAAAAACCAGAAGACATATGGATTCGGTTTATAATTGAGGGTATTTACTGCATTATACCATGATATAAGATACATTTACATTGGTTAGAAACCCTCCTTTATATCCTACCTAAAACAAGAGCACTACACCTGATAGAAACAATTACCTGGTAGAAAATAGTACCAGAAAGTAAGTTTTCCTCAAAATACCCTGCATGTTGTTCCTTTAGGTTGCCCACTTATTTAGCAGCTCCTGCAATCCTCAGGAAGCTTTGGCTCAAAAGGATTTCTATTTCTGACCTTAAAAACTACAAGAATAAAGTCTATATTTTATTTATTTATTTTTTTAATAAGCCTTGTTTCTTTGGAGTTGCAGTTGTGTTTCCTAAAGAGATATCAACTTCTGTTTGGTTTAATATTGAGAGAGAGAGTTCTATAGGAAGGAATTTAATATCAAGTTTGTTCAAAGTTTGAGAGGAAAAAGATGGTAACGGAGTACATCCTTTTGGACACAGGGAAACCCTCTGGGAAAGCCTGAGAAATGAAAAAGCATTGATCCCTTCTCTCTGTGATTAATAGGCCAGTGAGTAGGTGCTGTTTTGAGCCGAGTTTCTGACCATTTGGGCAATCTTTTCGTTGAAGATGAACATTTAGCCACAGGCTGAAGTTTTTCCTGCACCTTTTGCGTGATACCCTGGAGACAAACAGTTTATTTTTAAGTCAGTGTTCAACTGCACTTTAATGATAGAAATGATTGATTCTGTTCTCATTTCTGCTTTTGCATTTGCGTTGCCATTTGCATTTGCAAGGAAATGCAATTGCATTTCTTTCAGTGGCAGTGGCAGGAAAAATCCAGGACTGCGATCTCTGACTGTAACACTGGCAAAAAATCCGTGATGAATAATTCACCGGCTGAGTTCCCAGACTGTTTCTCTACGTGGAGTCATCACGAGCAGATTATCATTCCCCTGAATGTATTCATGATTAGGCTGAACTTTGGTGAGTTGTTTTCCTTTGTGGATTAACTGTCAGCAATTAACTGCATGCTTGGTTCTTGATATTTAGCGTTTGAGGGGTGGTAATTTGTGGTGAAAGGCTTTCACTGAAGGCTTCTTTTACTGCAGGTCTCCAAAGGAATGAGTTGGAAGACAGCATGGAGAGGAGAAAAGTTTTTTAAAGGAATGCAGCAAGATGTTTTTTATTTTCAGAAGAAAATATTTCCCTCTTAATAAGAGCAGAACCAGACGTGTTATGGAAAATAAAGAGGATTGGAATGTATTAAAACCAAGGGAATTCTGCTTGGAACTGCAGGCATGTGAGGAGTTGGGACACCTGTGATGGACAGATTCATTTCTGGCAACAAAAGGAACTGTTATCTTGTTCTTAGGCAAAACATTTTAAACATGACATAAACTAACAGAAATTACTGAAATCTCTGTAAACTAAGGGAGGCTGGGCTTCCATACCCCTACTTGTATTATCAAAGCCATCCCTGGCTCTGAGTTTATTGAGCTGGAACTCAATCCTTACACTACATTTCCATGAATTACTATTTCAGAATAGCAAAAGTGCTGCTGTGACAATATTTACTTTATACCAGTGTGTTTATGTTTAAATCATCCATCTCCCTTTGCACCATCAAGTTTTCCTCAGTCCTAACAGAAATAGTTATTAGAGTCATTGCATTATGTTTTATTATCCAGTACTCACATTTTAACTCACATTGTATAACAAAAATAATTTGGTCTTATCTTTCACTTGGGATTGAGTTGAATTCTCTTCAACCTGTGTCCAGCTGAATTCTCTCCCAATGATACAGCTTAGGTTTATCAGATGCTATGAAATAAATATTGCCTTTTAAAAGCCTTACTACTGCTGTCTACATCCTTTCTATTCACTGAAGATTGCATATATTTATTTTCCTTCTTGTCTGTACTTTCTCTGATTCTACTCAGTCATTACTTTCCCAGTGTGGGAAAAACTCAGTAAAATTGCTGAAACTTTTCAGGAACAGAAACACTGGGGGAAATAAAAAAAAAAAAAAGACTCTCAGTTTCTGAAGTGAAGGCTCCACTCCAGAACAGTCATGATCTCTGTCGTGATCTGCTCCATCACTTTCCTGCGTGGGTGGGATTTTATTTCTCCCTTTGTGTTCCTGACTCACAGAGCCTTTGATAAAGTGCTGGAGAAAGCAGAGGAGTGAGGGCACAGAGCAGCCCTTAAAGCTGGGCTTGTCCTGGGGTGAAATCCAAGTTATTCCCTAAGAAATAAGTCCTGAGCTGAGCAGGAGGGTCAAGACTTTCCATCCACAAACCCCCACAGGCAGAGACTCACTTGGAAAGTCTTCCTGTGATCCATGTGGGCAGCAGCAGCAGTGCTGGGGAACCCAGAGGGAGAAAGTTGTGTTTAATTCCTCTCTTGGCTATACTAACACTTTTTAGCTCTTAGCTCACTTAAACAATTTATATTATAGTTTATAACAGCCCAAAATCAGTGTGATGATGCCATGGACCAGTAAGACTTGTTTGCCTGAAGAAAATCCCAACTCCATAAATATACATAAAGCAACATATCCCTAAAAGGACACACTGTTATCATACAAGAATAATATATAAGCATGTATAATACCTAATTCTATATAAAAATCATACTTTTTTCCTAAATCTACTGTTTTTCAATTATATACTTACAATATTATTGCATATCCATATGTAGATAGGAAGAAAACAGAGGATTTTTATTAGAACTGAAAATTCAAAAGAAAAAGTCTGTGAGAGCAAGGCTCTCAAGAAAAAAAAGACAGGTTGGAATATTTATTAATTCTTTACAGACACTAAATAACAGAGTTATTCTGCAGAGACTAAATGGAGAAAGGTGAAATGAGATGGAAGACACTTTAATTGAATGTACGTCTGTCAAAATTCTTCCTCAAATGTTGGATGAAAAATGACTGGCTAAACCTCTTAATTAATCAATTCTGGGACAAAAAAATAGCTTGTCAGGCACAATTTCAGTTTTTGTAATACTTGATGGGTTTGAGTTAATTGTAAATTTATTGCCCAAATAAACCTGAAAGGGAGATGAACTGGAAATAATCCATGTATAGGAAACAAGAGGTTGCAATTAAAAATGCACCTTTCTCTTTCTTGGGTGTGTACAACACCCATTGAAGCAACAACAATCCCAGAAAGAAAATATAATCCATAAAACACCTTCAGATTGCATTAACATTGTGCAGTGGATCAAATGTTTTCTGGAAGTGAATTCATTGCTTTTGATGAAGTTACATCACAGACAAGTTCAGTTCAGTGTATTTAATTTCCAGAACAAGTATTGAGCTGGGGAAGGGTGTTTAAGCTCATAATTGGCACACCAATGTATGGCAGAGCAGTAAATATGCTATTAATTAGGAGCTAAATATTGACACATAGCGAGATTAAATTATATCAAAACATTCAATGTAACTTGCTTAATGCACTATTAAGTATCCAAATATTGTGTGCATGGAATTGTAATTATATGCTTGGATTCTGTGCTGATTGTATGGCAAGAAAAAATCAAATTTCTCCAAACACTTGGGGCTGACCTGTCTTTGCCCTGGCAGAAGTCAGTGACAGAATTATCCAGGATTTTGCTTTGTGTGGTTGATAAAACTCATCACAGGGAAATGTTGTGTTGCTGCTCCCATGGACATGAACCTTCCATTGGGATCTGAGTTACTGCACAAAGGTGAGCCTCAATTTATTGTTAAGTGTTGCACTTCATTACAGGAGAAAACAGTGTCACTGAGCCTCAGCTATTAAGGACTAAACATTTGGCTTTTGGTCTCTCTGTGTCAGGTGTGTGAGATCAAATTCTTGACACTGAAAACCCCCAAAAATCCATAAAAGTAACTTTTTATAGCACATACAGATGTTTCTCAAAACAAAAGCTGAAGAAACCCCTGAGAAAGGTAGAAAGGCAGATTTTTCCTGTAGGATTCAGACCCTCACAACAAGTGACATGAGAATTTGCAGCACCCTGAGGACTTTGGAGATACTGAAAAGCTGAGAAAACAGAAGGGAATATGAATTATTAGTTTGTGTCATTGGTCTCACATATTTGCTGCAGAGACATCAACCCTAACAGAATATACTGATTTCAATCCTTATCTCAGCTCGATGAGATTCATTAAAAGCTGAAATATATATATATTTTAATTTTTAAGTGAAAGCACTTCAATATAAATAAAAAATAATACAGTTTTTAACATGTGGGGATTTTTTGAGGCTTTGGAGGGTTGTTTTGCTGTGTTTTGGGTTTGGTTTTTGTATTTATTCTTTGTTTTGATTTGGTTCATTTGGTTTTCATTGCATTTTTTTTGTCAGTGTGGGTTTTTTATGTTGCTCTTTCTTGGTTTTGTTTTTGTTTGTTTTTCCTGGGAAACACTAACGAGATATTTTAAACCATTTTTTTTCATGGATCTCATACTTTGGCTCTTGTTCAGGGTATATTTTGTTCTTAGTAGGTGAAAAGTTAAGCCATTAGTGTATAAATATGTATAGGTTTTTAATATCATCACATTAGTAGCATAAGCCCTTCCTATGTAGCTGATGTAACAAAAACCCTTGTAATTTAAGTACATTTTTATAGTGATAACCGTTACACTGGATATCAAAGTCCTATTGTGCTAAAAACCCATATATATTCTATTATCACAGCCACAGGTCTGTGTAAATATGCCTCTTGAAATACCTTTTAATAACTACTTTAAAATGCTTCCACTTACAGATGATGATTATGCATGTGAAATAAATAATTGTGCAAGCATGCATGGGATGAGGAAAATAATTAGGATAAATAAAATAACTTACACAACGAGGGTGGCCATAAGATTATGGCTGGTCCATTAAAGTCTACGAATATCTGCCCATTGACTTCAATTAGCTTTGAATTAGGCACTTAAACAGCAGGAAGCAAATGGAATATTCTATTTGATTATCCTGGTCAATGAGCAATGAATGCATAAAAATAACCGTCCACAGATCCCACTGGAATCGGCCTCTCTAAACTAAGCCAAAGAGCAGAAACTTTTCACAATGTTATTCTTACTTTTTTTTTTTTCCTACCTGAAGCATTCTGGGTGTTTTGGGGTAAAGAAGAACCAATTTTTATGTCTGTGATGAATTCAGGTGTGGTTTCAAGGTTGCAGAAGAAGAGGAGTCCACAAGAGCACAATGTTATGGGAAATTTCCTTTAAGGAGATTTTTTTTTTTGATGGTTTCAAGTCGTTTTTCACTACCAAGGATATGTTGTGTGTCCATGGAGGGACCCAGCAGCCAGTTCAAATGGAAGGGGAGATGGAGAGATTCGAGGCAAACCCTTCAGGGAGTCACCACCTCCTCCTGCTGTGGCTCACAGGGGTGGGGGGTGAGTGGCCCCAGTGCTGCCAGCGAGAGGAGACCCTCCCAGAATCAGCACAAATAATGTTTAATGGGCTGAGACAGGCAGTGGTTGGGCAATAAATGCATCAATTAACCAAATTTACTAATAGCAGGTCAGTGGTTAATGGAAGGATTCTGAAGTGTTCCAAGCTGTGCATTCCTGCCATGAATCTCCTCCTGCACATCCTTGAGCAGACACTTTGCTCTTTGAGGGTCACTGGTTGATTCCAAGTGTTAATTGACCCCCAGGAATTCCTCCCTGCTGCTGCCCCAGAACACCATCCTCAGAAAAGCAGGATCTTTCAGGCTGATGGAGAGGATCTTCCTCTGGTCTCCATGTTCTGTATTCCTCCTCAGACCCTTCTTACCCTCTTCTGAAGTGGTTTTGTATTTCTCCCTAACTTTACCAAGCAGTTGGACTTCTCTGGGTCTGAAAAATACGACTGATTACTTTGTGCCAGCTGCTGTAGGTCTCTAGCAGGAGGGAATATATTAATTGCTGCAAGCAAACCATATTTTTTTTTGACCTTTATTAATCCAAAGTTGATCCAAAACATAAATTTGGTTGTGGTTTAGAGAAATATGGTTTTGGTGCCAGCTGGAAGGAGCAATATTGGAGGACCTCTCTGTTTTCCACTGCTGAATATATTGGAAGGTATCAGAAATGGCTCCCAAGGAACATTTAGAACTAAGTAAAGAAGAAAAGAACGTTGGTTATCGTTCACCAAATCAGTGTTAAATCTAATTTCACCTAAGGGAAAGTGTACAAAATGGTAATTAAATTGTAAAAGAAACATGCCTACTAAAATTGAAGATATTGTACAGCTTTTTGACACAATTGCAAGAACAAATGAGACAAGGCACCTTGCTACATCTCAAATATTAAGTACAAAACACTGAGAACTGGAAACTTTTAAATTAGATTATGCCTTAGAGGCTACAGGATAGGAAATTACAAGATAATAAGTTTTCGGAGTTTATTATTTTTTGTTATTATTGCTAAGGAAACAAGTAAATTGAAAGGAGGAGGTCAATACAAGGTGAGAGGGCTGCTGCGGAAGAAGAGCTGAGAAACTTTTCAAAAGCTCAGAGCTGTAGAAATGGCAGAAACACCTCTGGTGACCATGCCAAAGGCAAACAAATACAATGGGGTACTTTTGACTATCCAAACACCAGGTACACACTCCCTATCCCTTCTCAAACCCACAAACAAGGATGGCTCAGCACAGGGAGGAGGTTTTGCACCTTGCTGGGTTCAGCTGTGTTGGCCCCAGCAATTAAACTGAGTAGGAGATGCTGTAAATAGAGAATATGTGGGTAAAGGAGTGAGATGTGAGCTCAGAAATGGGCTGTCAGGGTGAGGAACAGCCACTCACATCCCGACCAGAGTTAACACCTGCCGTGTTTGAGGAATGACGGGGCAGCTGCAGCAAAGTATCATGGATGTATTCCACAATAACAATTTACATATTGATTAAAACCCATAATTTAGATTGCCTCAGGTTGGCTCTGAGCTGTTAGACTGATACCTGGCAGCCTCTAAAGTGTGGATGGGGGAAAATTACCTGTACTGTCAATAGCTGTTTACCTATATTAAAATAATTAGCAATCAGAGTGTACTCCACTGCCTTGCACACAGGGAGTCTAATTAACTTTCTCCTTCAGATTTATACATCCACTAACAAACAAATGGAAAGCCATCCCTTGTCCTCCGTCGTGGGAATGTGTCTGTCTGTGTTCTGGAGAGGCAGGAGGTTCAAACAAGGACAGGCTTTATGTCAGGGGGTTGTCATTGTATCTCTTCAGTGCCTCGTGGCCTCGCGCCGCCTCATCCAACACGGAGCGTTATTCCACACGTTCCACTGAGTGATGCACTGCCACGACAAAGTCTTAATCTCCATTAAAAATTTAAAAGACACACAGCTATTTTCACCTGCTGATTCATCTGCAGCCCTTCCCAGCTCAGGCAGCCCTATCCCCCAAGCTATTACAAATTACCGGCGAGCCATCCTTCAGTTCACATTCCGGCAGCAGAAGCTGGAGAGTAAAATTGCTTCACAAAAGATGAAGTCCAGCGCTCATCTTTTGCTACTTAATAGATCACTGAAATGAAACACAGCACACTGGCCACCAGATACTATTTTATTCTGCAAATACATCAACGTGGTTGTGCCTTTCTGTGGTGGGAGGTTTTTGACTAGTCCTGTAGCAGTTTGTGCTCATCTGCTTGAGGATTTGAGGGAGCCAGTGCCCTCCTGCAGAGAGCAGAGTCAACTCACACTTGGGTGTTGAAGGTTGAGAATAAGAAAATTTCAATGATCAGAGAATCATGGAATCACAGAGTGGTTTGTGTTGGAAGGGATCTTAAAGATCATCTCGTTCCACCCCCTGCCATGGGCAGGGACACCTTCCACTAGCCCAGGTTGCTCCAAGCCCCATCCAACCTGGCCTTGATTATCACTGTAAAATCACCTCCAGTGGTAAAAGGCCTCTTTGGAATATAAAGAAAAAAAAGGTACACATAGTAACATAATAATTTCATATACTTTAAACCAAGCTTTCTTTTGAATGGCCACGCAGTTCAGGCATAACCTCTTAAAAATGTCACACGGTGCTGCAAAGGCATCAAATCACAAAGAAAATCTTGGTTTCATCTGTCCCCCAACAGGTGGACTGTGTTGCTGCCCCTTTTTCCTCACACAGATACTGAAACTTCTCTGATGGCATTGAATTCATACCTAAATAGCACTTAATAATGATGCTTTTCACTGAGAAAGTTAATCATCTCTTTATATATTAATCTTAATAATGGCCACATGAATAAAAAGAAGAGAGGGAAAAGGATGATGAGAGGGAGCTCAAGGAAGATGGTGTAGGTGCTCATGATTAGACTGATACAGAAATATTTATGTATTTTATTGTTTGGTTTTAAGAAAAATGCAACTTAGCTTTAGAAATGAAGACTTTTCTCTTGTTTTTATGCTGGGCACAACACTGGGTAAGGCAATAAAGGTAGCAGCTAAATTCCATGGAAAATGGTAACCTAAAGGGACCAAGTCCATGAGGAATTGTGGATTCCTTGACACAAAAAAAAGACCATGAACAAATACGGGAAAAAAATGGAGAGTAAAAATCAAGTCTGGAAACAAAGAAGCCCACAGAAAATAAAAATGGAAGAGCTTTTATTTTCTTAATTGGGAAAGCTTATGATAAATTATGATAAACATCACCATGAGTAATGTCTGACTGCCTGAAAACCACATAAATTGCTAAAAAATGTTTGGTGAGTGACATCAAATATATTGAAGCGATACCATTTCCTTAATCAAAAAAAAGAAGAAACAAAGCAAAATCAGTGAATTTATGTTCCAGGTCTGAGCACTGAGCATTCTCATGCAGTTAGAAATGGGCTGTTTAAATAGGGGAGTTTGTGGGACACGTAATTCCAACTGACATGAGGAATTGTTGGAGAGGGAGAGGAAACCTGTCTGTGTGCTGCTTGTTAGAGTAACAGCTTGTGACTACTCTCAGAAAGAATTCTCCTAAAACCCCCTTCTCCTTGAGTTACAAAGAGCACAACAGTGGATTTGTGACTCTGATGGGGAGGTTACAAATAGTAGTAAGTAAATATTAATCCACTGTCACAACAAATTTGAGTGTGAAGAGCCTAAGAATGAGTAGGAAATAACTCCTAATGCAGATGAAACGTGGTAAATACTTTTTCAAATACGTCTTTATGCAAATATAAATAATAATAAAAAAACCAAAACAGAGTATTCAAATTTTTTTATAAAGGTTGGTCTTTAAAATGGTAGAAATCCTGTATTTTAACTTGCTCTTGAGGGAAGATAAACATTGTATTCCTGGTTGTACCAAGACTGAACTGAGTAAATACTCCACGACTCCATTAGCACAATGAAAACCCAATTTAATAATTAGCTTTGGCATAAGACCAGTATGGCTGCATGGCTTTGGGTTGTCTGGATGCATGGACCAAGTCCTGTGGGAATACACCCTCCACCTAAGTAAAACAGAGAAACATTCCCAGAGACATGGAACACTTTGTACCATTATTTAATGGATTACAGAAGCTGTAACATCCTTCAGCATCTACAGCTAAGATCTCTAGGTGGATGTGTTCTTTAAATTTATTTATAAGAACAAAACACAAGTCATTATGGATTTATAGACCTCTTCCCTAATTTTTGTCTGTGCTTGGATATTCCCCAGCCATGCTTGCAGAGGCTGCTGTAATATAAAAATTGAAGCAACAGGAGAATAATGGTGTTAAGAATCAGGGACTTTTGATTTTGATTCATATCATATTTTAACTGTGTTTTTTCTCCTATGAAAATTCTACTTCCTCAATTTCTATTTTATGTGGAAATACTTGGAGAAGAGTGATGGGAAATCCCAGAAAAACCCATGCTATTAATTTTAGCTCTATATACATTCCTAGCCATGAAAGAATTAAGCAAATGTGATTTATTAATAAACTAATAACTTTATGTGTACTTACACTTTTTTTTTTATTTTTAATTTCAGGGAAATGCAAAAATTATTATTTAGAAACGTGGAAAGGGAAACACAGGTTTTTTTCCTCAGAGGCCAGGAAAACTGAGGCTGTAAACTGGAACTGATGTCCTGGCACTTGGCAAACTGGGATGTCTTCTCTGGGATCAGCTGTGGGATCAAGTGTTCTGAGCACTGGGGAGGCTTTAAAAGGGGGATACTGGTCATGAGACACCGTGGAGCTGATCAACCAGATGCTCTGAAGGAAAGCCAGAGGATAAGGAAATGCTGCTGGAATGCAGCAGGGGTGGAGGGTTGGAGCATCCTCAGTTATAGAGGGTTGTAACAAAGGGTTAATGGAGATAAAGCCTCATACTGAGAGACAGGACTATGAGGGAAGGTATTGGATTATTCTTGTGGCTCTGAAAAGCTCCTAGAGAGTGAAAACACAGCTTCACCTCTTTCTTCAAAGCCTATGTTTTTTATCTTGTCATATTTATTACAAACCCAGCTTCAAACATCTGCTTTCTTCCTCAGTTGCTGTTGTTTGCACTGGGTGTGGCTGAGCTGATCCTTCTGCTTTACTGAACTGTACCACTAATTTTCAGGCACTTGAAAACCAAAACCTGATAAACAATTTCTTGATAACGACCAGCTTGCCCATATATGTTGTTTTTAAGATAAATTCAGCTGTTATTTGGCTGAGCTGGGAGTGGGCGGAGTTACAAGTGGGTGTAACGTCAGAGTTTAACAAGCACTTGATGCATCCCATGAAAATTTTATGGAACATATCACCCAAATTAGCAAAGGGCTAACCTGTCTCCTAAAGTGAACAGTGGGAAGCACTGGATCCTGCTGTGCTGGGAGATGCCCCAGCAGACACAGCAGGATGGAGTTTAAACTTGGGCACTTCATGACTTGTCTGGGAGTGGGAAGAAATGTCAGCTTGTTGAATTTCTACCCTGACATTGAAATGGAGAACTCCTCCTCCAAAACCAGGGGCTTAATATCTGAAAGAGTCAGGGAGATCAGATGTGTGGGAAGAAGACAAAATGACACCCTTCTGATGTAAACAGCTTACAGCACACTTGGAATGGGTGGCAGGAATCTGAGCAGTGCCAAGAGTGGGGCTCAGAGAAACCTCATCTACAGTGCAAAGTTGTTCAGAAAAATGATCCCAATATTCCCTCAAAGTTCTTGTTTACCAAGGACACAAGAGCAGTGAGAAAATGGAAAAATGTTTTCTCTCTAAGAGCATCAGCCTCAGCTGCATTTTGGTGTGGTGGTAATTTTCTTGGTATAACAAGGTAAGAAAGGAGTGGGTTTGGGGGTGTCCAGAGAAGGCAGAGTTCAGGAAAAAAACATTTGAAAAACCTCACGAAAAAACCAAAAGGGAATAAGTTTCTTCCTCTGTTTTCTTTCCTTGTATACAACCCCACAGATGAAGTTGAAATCCATATTTCTGGTCCTGACCATGCATGACCATTGCTCAGGTATGTCCCATATCCCCCAGCCATTGAGCAGCAGAAATAAATCACATTTGGGCTTCCCTTTAACTACATTAATTACCAAGTACTTGTGATCATGGATAAAAACCATTTGAAAGAGAAAGAGATTATGTGGGTCTTTCCCAACAATACACTTTTTTTTTCCCAGCTGCTTAAATCAACTTTATTGTTCCTTATCAAGGCTCCTCATGACTGTAATGACAGCAAGAGAAATAGAAGAAATAGAAAGATTAGAAATAGAAGAATCTTATAGAAACATTTGGAGAGTTGCTTGCTGATTCATGTGCCAACAATTGGTGTCTGAAACAGAGCTAATTAACATTCTCATTATGATAATCACCTTCAACATTTCCCTTTATTTTTTTTCCAGGCTCTTTCCTTAACTGTCTGTCTCTGAGATAAGAAAATTATTATCAGTGTATCAGCCCAGATACATTTCAGGGGAAGAATTAATTCTGCTCTATCTGAGGAGGGTACAATTAGGGAGCCTTCATGATGAGACTAAATCTGCAGATTATTGGATCAGATATCCTCATTTCAGGCTACTCAGAAAACCGAATACTCCACTCACTTTCCAAAATGCACTTAGAAATAATCACCACTGTAAGGGAGGAAGGGGAGGAAAGTACCTGTAAATGGTCTGAGACAAAGCAATCCCTTCACAGAGGCTTTTTTGCAGAGTTAAAGTATATTTTTGGGGGTTTTTTTTGTAAGTGTTAAATTTATTGCTACAGTGCAATAATTTTTATAATTTATTTAAAAATTGGTATCTTTTTTCATCCCTCATTTTTCTTTCTCTGCTGTTTAGGCCTGTGAGTCAACACACTGATAACTCTGAAGGGATGATTGTAATGGACGATATTGCCTGATTTTGTTTTACTGGAAACTCATTTGGGCAGCATTATCCAGGCTCTGACATGTTGATGGCTTGTCATGGATTTTGTGAAGAATTCAGGGGGAATGAAAGAAAAAAAAAAAAAAGGCAATTTCAGATTTGATTAATGCTTTCCACAAATAGAAATGAATGTGACTGACTTCCAAATTATCTTTGATTCTGCAGAACTGAAGGACTTCCCTGCCCTCTGGAGATCGGGACTGTAATTAATGAATACAGAGAATTAAAACATTTTACTGTCTAAAATTTGGGAAGAGGAGGGAGAATAAACAAAATGGTCCCAGACAGACTTTTCACCTGTGTTAAATAATGGGAGTTCAACTCAAAAGGTGTCGGTCATAGTGTCCTTTCCCTTCCTGAGCAGTTCTGGACTTACCTTTGGATAAAATGGTCATCAAACAATTCCATCTCTGGTGCTCACAGGGGTCTCTAGGATCTTTTAAGCACGAGATGACAAATTTGCTGAAGAATTCTCTGTACAATCAAGACAAAGCCTTCTACTGAACATGACTTTGACTCTTTATATTTACTGAGAATTCACACTGGTCTAAGTTATTTAAGGAATTCCTTTTCTCTCTTTTCATTCTATGGGTAATTTATCCCCTGTCTAATAATTCATCAAAGCTGGAAACCACCAGGGTTGATAGGAAGCAGTCTGTCTTTTGAGGCTTTTTGTTGTGATGTCTGTTTTTTTAATTAAACCTCCTCAAAGAAATTTTAAGTCTAATTCTTCTGGGCCTGTATCAGAGAAAACACCCTATACTCTTCTTTACCCTCTGTGTCACACCCTATATTTTTATTTTTCCTTCCTCCCACGTACAGACCTTAACTCTGAGATTAACTTTTATCTGTTTTTGTCAGGCTGCTCCATAGCTGAGCACTCTGACTACAAAATCCGATTCTGGATAAAATTATTTTTAAATAAAATAATTCTTGAAATAACGAGTTTTCCTGTTGTTACTTGGAGTAATCGGTAGCAGCTTTGAGCAATAACTGGGTGAATATTGCAAGAGATGTGGTGACTATTAGGAAAAATTTCAATTCATTCATTAAATATCTTTTTGTTTCATGTGAAGTAAAAAATTTGTTAGCAGTGTTGGTGGATAATTCACCCCAGCAAAGGGGCAGATCCTGAGATCCCCAGCCATGCAATTGGCTCAGGTGGGAAATATCCACTTCCTTCCTTCATTTCTCAGCTCATGCACATACATGACCATGGAAAAAGGCAAATTAAATTAAAATTCTGTAAGCAGCCACTAAATTTTACATTATCCTGTGGGAGCTGTGACTCTGAGGCCTCAGTGAGCCAGAAAGAAAAAGCTTTAGTGTTTTCTGTCATTTCCTAACCCACTTATCTTCCAACCCTCTCTGAGGGTTTCAAAGCCCTCGAGACAACACCAAGAATTCTGGTTTAGAGAATCTTATTAATCCAATCAAGGGAGAGAAATTTCAGGGGTGAAATGTGATTTTTCCACAGGAAGGATCACGTGAGATCCAGAGTGCTGATCAATAACAAAACACTGTGGAAGAAGCAAGTACTACATAGGTCCAAAAAACAAATTTAAAGGATTCAATCTCTGCTCATGAATATTTCATGAACTGAAGATGAAGTTAACTTTGACAAATTATTATTTTTTCATTTCTGATAATAAGCATTTTCATTTTATGTTTCATGAGATTTTTTTTTATTCCTGAACTATAATAAAATATTTCTGTATTAAGAATTTTAGGGGAATTAATTCATTCATAATGCATGAAGAAAGGAAAAAAATTACTTACCTTTGAGTTTGAAAAATAATTTCTGATTTATTTTTTTTTTAGTAGATCATTCCTCAAAATCCCCTCTCTGTGTCACTGTATCCCTGTGTGGAAATTAAATTTAATAGTTGTGGTAAATACACAATTATGGTTTTAGCAAAAAGAAACTTCCTAAACTTGCACTTTTAAAGGTTCTTTTTGAATGTATCTGATTTCAGTGTTGTCTTCTAAACTACTTGGTGTTCACAGAACAAGGTTAAAGCCTCTCTCCTAATTTCTGCAACCTGATAAATTAAATTGTCCTTTTTAACCAATACAATTTATCAATATTTGAATTTTAGTAGGATCAATCTCTGCTGAAAATGTGTTTCTTTGGAATTTGATATCGTGTTCATGATGCAACAGTCCTTTTGGACAGAAATTAGTTTTCAGAAATTCCTGAGCTTAATGGTCTGGCAAGCCAGGGATGGTGGTGCTCTCTCACCAACAAAAGGTTCCATTGTAATTATTTTTCCTACTTTCCATAACTTCCTCCTTATCCCTAAGAGAGGGGAAAGCCTTTCCATGTGTCCTTGTTCCATGGTGTTTTTCCAGGGCCGAGGATCTTGTGGTGAATGGAGCAGAGCAAACACCACTCTTACTGCACACACAAAATTTGATGTATTCCTGCCCCTTCTTTCTGGTGAAAACTCTACTCCTTTTTTTCTTTATTTTCAAATCCAAATTTGTATTTTTTTAAATTGTTTTTATTGTGCAGAAAATCTTCCTTTCAACTCCCTATTCCTCATAAAAATTTAAAAAAACAAATCCCAAAGGGAATAGTGGCTCCACCTGGCCACCCGTAACAGATAAACCTGTTTTGAGGTGTCTGTGCCTCCACCAGTGGAGCTGTTGGTGCTGTCAGAGAACAGATTACAGAGCAGTGACTTGTGTAAAGAAAGAAATACCTTCTCCAGTTCTCCTTAGGAGTGTCTTAAAACAAAAGCTATTCACTGGAGGGCAATGAATAGCTGTTTTCATCTCAGTTTTGTTTTATGCTCTTCTTTGATCTAACATGAAAATCATTACAATTGATGAGATAAGGCAGCAGACAAGACCCCGAGGAGTTCTCTGTTATGTAACACTCTGTCCAATTCATTATTTCGGGACTCTCTCCCCTCAAACAGCTTTTTCTGAAAGATCAAGTCAGTCAAAGCCACGGTGGGTTTTCGGCTCTGCTAAAATCTGCCGAATTACACGCTCAGTGAACTTCCACAGCTTTTGTTCCAGTCACTGACAGCACCTGTCATTTGCCTTTTTATGTCTTAAAAGCTGCTGGTGGCAGCATAATCAAAGATGTTGAGTAAAAATACACATCCCAGAGCAGTGGCCTGTAAAACAAGTTTGGTTATATTGTAGCAAATTCTCTCTGTGTGTGTGTCATAACCTGGAGTTTTGGGTTGGTTGTTTTTTTTTCTTGTGTGTATCAACACTTTATTGCACAACCTAGTATCTGCGTGAGTTAGTGAAAGAAGTGCTGTTAAGGCAGAAAATGGAAATATAACTTTATCTTTTGGAGGTTTTTTTTTTATATAGAAAGAAGGGGAAAATGATTGTTTTACCAATTGAGTATTACAGTCCAAACAAGAGTTAACCACTTCTTTCAAGTCTTTAGCAAAATTCTGATGTTCAAGGGCCTATTACTTGGATCTAAATTCTCAATAGTTATAAAAGTGTCATGATTAAAAGCCCAGTGCTTTCCTTAAGCAGAAAATCACAGCTCGCATGTAGCTGCATTTTAATCTAGGAAAACAATGTTTTCACTTCTTGACCTTCTTCCCCATAAAATAAAATAAGCAACATTACTTTTGATTTTTGAATCTAAAAGCTTCATCCATTTTCTTCATTTCATTCCTAAACTTTTCCTATAGGGGTGTCTTTGTATAAAGAAATCATCAAAGAACGGAGACATCTTTGGTGCCCTATGACGACCCTGAAAGGGGAAATGGCTCCTTCTTTCAGGGGACAGAGGATAACACTGTGATAAAGATTTCATAAAGATTTACACTCTCTAAAGGCCTAAAAATACCATATTTTGTGGTAGAAAATGCAGTGGAGGAGGGTCTGCAGGCTGGGGTGGAGGGAGCCTTGCTGATACATGTGGGGGCACCTTGTGTGTCTGCGGGGAGCACTGGGAAAGGCTGGAAAATTTTAATATGGAATTTCTTTTAAAAGGAAATGCACCCTTGGAGGGGAAAGACTTGGTGAATGAGGAGAAAGGCTGAAGCTGATGATTTGTCCTGTTCTTAGTGGTCATGAGCAGGAAATGTTGTATTTGTTAGAAACAAAAAAGCCTCTTGTTTTCTGTGGTACCACCACCAAGCCACCTCTCCTGCATGGATTGTATCACAGGCTGCTTTAGCTGAAGTGGTTACACTTTTAAGAAATAAATCTTTGATAATATAATAGTTTCCTGCAGTGCAACAAGACCTGCAGTTTGTTGTACATCTTCTGTGAAGAGCAGCCCCTGGTAATTAAATGTCATGTACTCTGAAGCTCAGAATGTTGGGTTTGTTTTTTTTCCCCTCAGTTGTCACTGGATCTTTTGGACAGGAACATTCTCTGTGTTTTCATAACCAAAGTAGATTTTTATGATGAGATTTTGCTGGCAGATTTATTCCTTTCATTCAAGGGATTACTTTTATTCTTCTGACCCTATGCAATTATGAGATGAACAGGCTGAACCTCTGCAGAATTCAGTGGTTTTCCTCTTCTTAAATCAAATTCTAGAATGGGGCTATAATTCTGTTGTGTTCTCCTTCAAGACTTAAAATGTATTGTGGAGTATTTTTTAATTGCATTATGAGGTATTTTTAAATTGCATTTTACAAGTGTTTTCTTAATTCAGCTGCATTGTAAGGTGTGAATGGAGGGTATTCTAGTTCTCAGGACACCAGAAGGAGCTGCTGCCTCCTAGTCCTAAAAATCATGTTCTGAGTCAATAAACTATGTGTGTTCCAAACCCAGTCCAGATTTCCATCCATCAAGGCACTGCATGTTTTATTTATGGGTTTATTTACTTGGTTGATTCAGGGACAGGAGAAAATTGAAACCCAAACCCACTATTATCCAAAGAATTCCTACACTCAGCCATTTGGGAAACACAGTACTTCAGGGATGCAGAGCATAATAAACTTAATGGGATAAAAAGTTGTATTTTTCAGTCTATTCCAACAGGTTTTGATCCAGGGGAGAACAGGTAACTTTGCAGGATATTCATCATTTGCATTATGTTTTTCCTATAGGTTTTGAGAGGTTTAAAAATTCCTTTTTAAAGCCTGGCTCATCAAAGCCCAGCCTGCTGGGGCTGGAGTGGGAGATGTCTGCTCATCTCAGTGTCAATCTTGAAGATGTTAATTTTTGCCACTTTATGCAGTAGTTGGAATTTGTGAATCTTTTGCACCGTTCATAAGGGATTATAGAATATTTCTAGGAAAAAAAAAAAGAGAAGGAAAAGTAGGTTAGGCTTAAAAGTTGTACAATATTCACAAAGGCTCAGAAAGATGCAAGAACCTGCATATTTTTAAACTGGCAGGAGATGTGAGGGTTTTGTCCTGTTTAACAGAACTAGTTGGAAAATAACTTGGGTTATGTTGAATGTGAGTAAAAATGTGGACAAGAATGAAAAAAAGCTTTAAAAAAATCAGCAGTATCTCATTAAAAACAAAGCCAACAATATCCTCTATTCATAATCTCCTTAGACCCTGATTTTTTTTGTAGGTAGCTTTTAATGATTATATTTTCTGTAAAACGTGCAAGTAGAAATCTCAACAGGATAAACTGTGCTTATAAGGACCATTTCCAGAGCTTTGTTGTTGCTGGGTTTGTTTTCCTTGGGATAGAGAGAGTGGAACCCCCAAATTTATTTTAAATTAAGAAACATAGTTCTACTCTTCTGAGCCTTACTCTTCTTATTTCATGGTAAATACTTTAGAAGATAAACAGTGGGATCTCAGCATTATTTAGGATTATCAGAAAAGCTTAAATTTAGCCTAATTCTTTTGACAGAGTGAAAGGTTTATCAGTGGTGATTTTGGGAAAAAATATTGTAGGAGGGTTGAGAGATTTTTTAAAATTAAACTCATGGCATGTTAATGAACATACATTATTTCCTATGCCAAATTAATTAATCTACATCATGACATAGAGGAATATTTAATTTGAAAACAACCATATGAAAACTTCTTTAATGTCATTGGTTTAACAACTGCAATCAAGATGATATTGGGGTAAAACCAAAGAGAGAGAAAAGTAAAATGTGCATTAAAAAACCCCTGAATTCATTCCTATACCTACATTTCTTTTCCTTAATTTTGGAGGTAGGAACCCTCTATGGAGAATGTTAAATATGAATAAGATTAAAAAAAGGTGAAGCTGGTATGAAATAATTCTGACAGTTCTACTTGAAAAATGTCAGTCTCTTTCAACATCCCTATTTATAAGTCTTGGAAATGCTGTTGAGCTGGAGGTCCTCGTTCCAATATGCAAGGAGAGTGTGCCAGAGGTGGATTTTTCCTTCCCTTAAAAGCGAGTGGAGCTCCCATGTGCTCCCTGCTGAGGTGCACACGTTTTCCAACTCTTGCTTCCGAGGAGTGAGAAGAAACCCAAATTTGCCCTGAGATAGTTCTTACATCTTCAGAGCAGTGAATAATTGATGAAAGCCCCACTCTCAACTCACAGAGGGAGTACAATTGTTTGAAGGGAGGGAACTCTTGGGTTTAAGACGCTGGTCATGGAAATGCAGGAGGAAGAAATAAATGAGTAGAAGCTCAGGGAGTCCCCCTGTAAAGAACGGGGTGCTCTGCAGGGAACAGGAGTTGCCAGGCCTGGCTGAAGGGCAGAGCTGCCCTCGTGGAACACAGGAGGCACGTGTGGAGATCCACATTAGCTGCAAAGGCACCTTTGGAGGGAGGAAGAATTCTCTGATTATCCTGTACAACTTGGTTGCCAATATTTCTTTGGGTGGCTGAGCCCTCCCTGACATGACAGATCCTTACGGAATGGAGTAACCCTGGAACAGACCTTGGCACCCTGGGATTGTCCTCTTGCTGCTGTTTGGTTTAGAAATTGCAATGCTTTATTCCAGGCTCATCTGGTTCCTCAATTCTGTTACAGTGCTGAAGATAAATCAGTCCTACCAAAGCATGTGTGGTTTATATACAAGGGGTTGTAAACCAAGCCTGAGAGGGAGAAAGCACAATTTCATCCCTACAACATCCAGCTCAAGAGAAGGGGTGCTCAGTTGGCTGAGAGTTTGCTTCTTTTCAAACAGAATGAAAAGCACAAATTAAATCCTTTTTCAATGAGACACTACAGGTATTTCCACTGTTTGGTGGAAGCTTCTGATCAATAATTCCAAGTAGCTCATACTCCTCTTAATAGAGTAATCCTCCCCTGGGCACCAGCCATCAGTAAGACCATTTACAATGTGTTGCTTTCCACCATATGCTCCCTTAATAGCAAAAAAAAAAAAAAAAAAAGAGAAATATTTAAAACGTAATGCTTTTAAACCCAAGATCTTCAGTCCTTAATTTGGCAGTTTGCAAAACATGGCATTTGTGAGAATCTGGCAGCACAATTGTCAGAGCATCTCTATCAACACAAGGATGGAAAACAAACTCCCTGGCAGCAGCAGGCACAGCTGTGGGTGCCCACTCCCTCCCTCTTCCTACCACAGAGTGCTTTTTTAGCCTAAACTGTTTGTGTGATTAGAAGGGGGAATGTGAGATTAGACCTGTCTTACAAAAAAAGAAAAGACCTTTAAATGCAGTTAATGCCTCTGCACAATATTTTTTCATAAACTTGGCAGTTGCTCTTAAAAAAAGAAAAAAAAAAATCAGCAACCTGCCATCTGGAAATAACTTATAATAATGGGGGGGTGGGTGTGAATGACAAAGGAATTAAGTGTATTAAAAAAATTAATTGTTTCTGCATGAAGAATTAAGCTTTGGCCACTTCCACCTCACCAAGGGGACTGTGAACCCCACAGAGGGAGTTTAATGACACTTTTAGTCCCGGGTTTGCTTGGGTTTGTTTGTGGCTTTTTGTACATTAAGTGTATGGAGAAGAACAATAAATATCATGAATGTACCGATTATATATTAACTTTTTAATGTTCTTGCAAATTGTGGTCGGTTTTATTAGGGGGTTTTAATTCATGCTGAAGGGACTGGAACATCTCTGTGGTGAGGAAAGGCTGAGAGAGCTGGGGCTGTGCAGCCTCCAGAGGAGACACTGAGAGGGGACCTTCCCAATGTGTGTCAGATGATGGCAGAGGATGGACCAGGCTCTGGAAAAGTGGATGGGACAATAGGAACAGGCAGGAATTGATGCCCAGGAAGTTCCACCTGAATATGAGAAAGAACTTCTTGCAACAGATTGTCCAAAGAGGGTGTGGAGTCTCCCACGCTGGAGATGTTCCAGAACTCTCTGGACACAACCCATGTGCTCTGGGATGACCCAGCTGGAGGTGGGACCAGCTGACCCACTGGTCCCTTCCAATCTGATCCAGCCTGTGAACTACTGAATCAAAAGGTTTTATTCAGCTTAACAACATTTTCAGAGTGGGTTCACCTGAGCTTCCAAAACCATCATTGCTGTGCTGCAGGCCTTTAAAGGAGAGACTAAACGAAAAGGAACACCACTGAAATAAGATTAGGTTGCTCATGGCTGCACAAGTGCTTTATGTGCATTCCTGGGCTAATTATAATGTTTCTTTTAATGCCATTTATTTGCATATCTTTTGGTGTATTATACAGCTTGCAAATTCTTAGCAGGCATTTGGAAACTATTATACATTATTACTTCCTTAAAATCATAACACTTAAATCAGGTCACCCAGCTGTTTAGCATCTGATAACAAGATTAGAGGGATTGATTGTACTCTCTGTAAGACTGCAAATACCTATTAATCTGAGAGTCTTTGGAAGTTAATCAAAATGATATTTTTCTTCTGAGAATGTTATAAACAGTTGAAAATACATTCACAATTTGCAACGGGTATTTTAGGCTCTAAGGTACATTATTCTTTTTGAATGCTAATCTTTTCAGCCCTTGCTGTAATTATTCCAATTTAACACAGTAGATAGTTAATACTCCAAGTTTCTGCTATTTAGTATGTTGGAGCTGTCCCCGTTTTCATTAATTCCATCAATCAAACTTAACTCTCCTCCACCTCTAAGAAGTAATTGTAATTATTTTTATGACCATATATATGCTAATGAAAGAACTATTTCATGACATTTTAATTAATTCTCAAAATGCTTATGGATTCAACACTGACATTGTCTTGGAATGACTGGTGCAGAGAAAAAAGGCAAATTATAAAGTTATGGCTAATTGGAATAAAGCAGGAAATACTGGCAAACACAATTGGAGCCATCCTGGTTTGGTAATTCATTTGGCTTCTAATTCTCCTTTGTGTAATTATAAATGTAAATGTTTTTGATTTCAAGGCAGTGTAAACCTACGTATTGTGAAAACTTTGACACATGGATACTTTTCAAAATTTTTACTTTTCTATATCTTCTCTCTCCCTGTCCTTTTGTTTGTTTCTTAAATTTGTTGGTAAAATCTGGCTCCCATCCCCTGCCTTACTGTGAAAAAATGAAGGAGTAAACTCTGAAAATGAGAAAACAATTTTATGGAAATGGAAATAATATAATAAATAGAACAAAATAGTAAATAGAAATGACTCTGACTTCCAAAGGTGTCTTAAGCCATTTCAATATCCAGAGCAGAAATTACAGAAGTAATTTAGGAGTAATTGGGAGTCAACAAGCTGGGAGTCAATAAAACATGTGTTTGAAAATCAATGATATTTTTGAAAACAAACTGAGTGGGAGGAAAGCTTCCAAATTTTTGATTTGGTGTTAACTCTGTGTTTTGTTTCATTTCTGAATCTCAGCCATAAACATACAATAAAATAAATGTTGTTTGATATCTTAAGAATCATAACTGACCATCTGGTAATGTGGGAGTCATTTGGGATGGTGTTGGAGGAGGTGATTTATTGAAGACTTGGGTTTTTGGAGAGCTGCAGAGAGGTGCAAGGGGAAGGCACATTCTGGTGCTTGATGGTCTGTGGCCAGATAGAAAGGGCTAAACAGAAGAAAAGTGTCCCTGCCTGTGGTGGGATGTTGGAACTGGATGGTCTCTGAGGTCCATTCCAATCTAAACCACTCTCTGATTCTGTGAAATCAGTGCATAGGCTGCATCTTTTATCAGTTTTTGATGGACATCCCAAGGGAATTGTCTGACCCAGCCTGGGAAGGGTCTCAGAACCTTCATGTCCCTCCCTTCGATCACACCATGCACCAAAGGACCTACTGACTTGAGCCAGTCCTTTGACTCAGATTAGATTTAAACTCTTCAGACCTCTTTCGTTTTCCACCTAGGTCTGACCTCCCATTTTTTGCTCTGAATTCCTGCAGTCTCCTCTGACACATCAGTGTCTGAGGCAGCAGAGCCCGGGGGAACTTCAGAGCGCAGGGATTTGACAAATATTTGCTTTATAATGGCAAACAAGGGCGAACATTAAAGACACGAAATATGTGCCAGCATTGGTACAAGCACTTTTCAAGTGAAGAATCTTGCAGAACTAACAATGTCATTTCTTTTTCTACTCATCATTAGCAACTCCTTTGTCAGCACATGTTGTGTTCATGGGCCCTTTCCTGTCAAAACGGTGTTAAGGGTGAGTGCTCTCAGTTCAGGGGTTTGTGGGGCACTGGAGTTCTTGTTCTTATGCATGAAAATCTCTAAAAAGGGATGGCAAACTGTTCTGGTTTGGAGGAGGGCAGGAAAAATCCAGATGTTTATTCCTGCAGGGGCTGAATTCTGGCCTTGCCCCGTGGTGGCACAACGGGGAGACCCTGTTGGGGACACAAAATTTGTGTCTGTGCCAGGGTGGGGTCCCAAACACCCAAGTTTCATCCCTTCCTGCACAAGTGTTGGCATGTTCAAACATCTTTGCCCCATCACCCCTTTCAGCACTGATGGCCCTCCTGCAGAAGTAAAATCTTGCTGTTCCCACTGTCTCATCTTTACATCTCAAAGAAACCTCTTTAAATCTCCAGGAGAGTCACATTTGATGGGCTGGTTTCCTTTGCTCCTGTGTGTGATGTGAGGTTTCTCAGAGCTCTTTTTGGTGTCACCTCCTCCGAGGGTGACAGACAGAAATGCTGCAGGTTGGAGCACGTCTTGGCTGCTTGTTTCCCTTCTATTCTGTCTAAGTTAATTTCTACTTTCTCCCCCTACACACGATTTTTAACTGAAAGCAGCCCTCAACTTTTTTCCAGGGGCAGTTTTTTGGGTCCATGAAAGGATATAAGTATCTCCTTGGAAATTCTGCACACTTGCCTAAAGAGTGAAATTAATTTCATAGTACTGGATCTCAATCTTACAGGGAATTTTTTTTGTCAATAATTATTTCTAACCTAACGAAATTCCTAAAGGGAAGGTAAATTTAAAAGATCTAAAGTTCGTGCCCAGATACACACCGTCATACCGTATTCTAGAGCTTTCTTTGAGGTATTCAGTACATGTTTCTTCAGCCAAATTATGAAAAAAACCCCAACAAAATAAAGTAAAATAAAATGTACTGGCTGAAGTTACAGATTCTAGGTACCAGAACTTATGGTGGAGTTTTTTGTGTGTATTATTGTGGGGTTTTTTTCCTTTGTTTTGCTTTTGTTTGGGGGGTTCTGTGGGTTTTTTGGTGATTTGGCTTGTATGGTTATTTTTTTTTGTTTGTTTGCTTTTTTATTTGGTCACATCAAAGTATTGGGGCAATAATGAGATATATTTAATTTCCGTGCTTTTTATATACTTCCTAACTCTTCTCATATCCTCTATAAAAGTGATTGAGCAACTCAGTTGGAAAGCAATTGTTCTTGAAGTAGATATAGTAAAGAAGAATAAAAGAAGCAGATATGGTTTATTTTAGGTATAGAGCTTTAGGAAGCATTGTGGGCTTTCCCATTAAACTGCAGAAGTGTCTGGTGGTGTTGTGTGGGACCTTCTCCCTGGGACTTGGATTAAAGTTCTCTTGCACAAATGGCTCTGCTCTCCTTTCCCACCAAGGCTGCAAACACAGAACCGATTTCCTTGGACCCTGATGGCTTAAACCCACCCCAAAAACCTCATGATTGTCTGGATCATCCAGGAATTTCCCTGGGTAGCACCACAAGGAGCAGCTGTGTCAGCAGGGCAGTTCAGCCCAACTGCCCCTAAAACAAACTGTCTCAAATATAATGTCAATAATCATTTCATCTTGGTTTGTACAGTGGCTGTTTTTCATTCCCTGCTACTGAAACCTTTTCCTTTTTATTTTCTAAGGACAATTAATTCTGTGAGGTTCAATATATTTTTTGTTTGAATCACTGTGGGGATAAACACTAGTTTTGCTCCAGTTCTCAATAGCTGCTGCTTTTATTAAAAGAACCAGGAAAAAAAACCCTTGTTGTTTTTATTGACATACTTGGGGTGTTTTTTATGAAGGCAGTAGAGAAAAAAATCAGCAGCAGTTTTTCAGATGAACATTTTGGTGGGATTACCTTTCACCACATGGTTTGTGTTTTAGCAGAAGACAAATTTCCAGTGTTTTGATCCAAAATTGTGTCCAACCAAATCAGAGTTTTATGATTCTGGCAACGCAGACCAGACATCCAGATCCTGGAGACTCAGGTCAGTTAAGAAATGACTGGTCATATACAAAAATTGGGCATAAATAACCCCACAAACCATCCATGTTCCTTTTTTAACAACATTGACTGTGTTATATTTTAAATGTTTTAATTTCTTCAAAATCTGTGGTATTAAAAATGTAAATGAAAGTTCTAATGCAAGGAAACAAATTTCTTTTAATGTACTATAGGAGCTTCTGCTTCCTGAGAATCAAATTGCATATAGATGTGATTGAGACTTTGGAAAAAAAGAGGCATTCATATACAGATAAATGATATTTTATGGCTTTGAGTGGAGGATCGGTTTACACCTTGAAGAACTATGCAAATTTCTGTCTAAATTTGATACTGCTGTGTATGATATACACAGTATACAAAGCACACCGAGTAAAACCACTTTGAAAACCTATTAGAAAATACAAAGGTTAAGCAGGTACAATAAATAACATCCAAGTGATAACAGAGTAATTGATGCCACAACTGCAGGGATATGTGCAGGGGATTATAATTAAATTCCTGAGGATTGCAGTGCAGGTGGCAAGAGCTGCTGATGGACTCGGTGCTGCAGGAACCGCTCAGGCTCATAAACACACACAACTGTTGGTAACGAGAAAAATCTGCCCCCATAAAACTAATTGTGTGTTCAACACTTTGGGCAGTAAACGTGTGAAAAAATTGGTATTTTTCTGGCGTGTTTTGATTCCTCAGGCTGTTAAATGGTGAGACTCTGGAAGGTTAATTTTCTCTGAAGCGGCCCGTGTGTTGTGTTTTATTGGAGATGGGGATTAAACTCGAGTTCAGAGTCCTGTGTTCTGGTGGAAGAAATTATAGGTATTTGTATCTATACATCCTTCTCCACCCACCCCGTCCCATGGTTTTACAGGAGCAATCCCATGCCAAGAGTTGAAGTGGAATGAATTGTTTCCAGAGATGAGTTTTAGGATGAAAAGAAGTTCATCTTAATTTCACTCTTAACTTCATCCCTGTGTCCTGACCCTGCAGTCCCAACTCATGAAGCAATATTTATGCTTGAATTTTTGCCAGAACTCATTATTAAAAATGTTCTTCTTTCTGCTTGCCTTCTTTATTTCCCCATAATATTATGGGGAAAAAAAATTATTTTTCTTTGTGATGTTTTCTAGATAACTTCTCTTGTATTGTTTTCTGCTTTTTAATAGAGGAAAAGCTGTCACTGAAACTATTTGCAGAGGAAGGGACTGTTTATATTCAGAAGAAAAGCTTTTCAAAAATATCTTTTCTTGGCTGCTTATAAATCTTTATTATCACTAAACTCCAGCAATCAAATAAGAACAGTTAAAACAGTTCAAGAAAAAAAAAAAAATTGGCTCTCCAGCAACCTCAGTAGCTTTAATGATCTGGTAAAAGACCAAACAGTCATAATTATCATAAAAAAGCTATTACATAGCTCGTCTCATTCGAATTGTTTATGGGATAAAAATTAAAGTACTTAAACCCATCAGAGGTTTCCTTTGCTTTCAGAGACTGTCCTTTCCCAGCAAGCTCAGTGAAGCCATTAAGGCTCTCACCGTGGGAAGGCCTTGGATAATGAAATCCAGACTGTCTCCTACTTGAGGGAAATGTCTCATTCACTGATTGACTGTCTCTGTTCCAGTCCCAGCTGACAGCACTGGAGTGTCTGAGTTGTGGGGGTACATCTGCCCCATCCCCAGATACTCCTCATTGTCATGCCCAGGTCTCTTAAAGTGGTAATAAGGTAGGTTAGACTTTATATGGGAATAACAAAGCCTCAATTACTTATTTTCAATGTAAAACATAATCCTGGGTGAAAAAAAAAAACAAAACAACAACAAACAAACTAAGAATTAATTTCTTTCAGCTCTACTTGTTGGAGTAAGGCTTTGCTTTGTAACCTGTGCTACACCTTGGGGTGTAGTTAAGGCTTTTCCCCTAACTTTGCCCTGGAACTATTTCTCTGCTACCTATGAACAGCAAAATACCTCTTAAAATATCTATTTGTACTCTAAAACATACAAGGATTAACCAATTTCCCTTTTCCCAGTACTTACATGCTAAGCAGGTGCTCATAGGGCAGAGATAATTTGAGCATATATTTAAGTGTTGGGTTTTTTTGCTTCTTCATGGGGTTTTTTATGGTTATAGCAAATGTTTGAAAGCTTGTTTCTCTTGTTGGTGTTTTGACTGGGGTTTTGTTGTTGGGGGTTTTTTACCTTTTTTTTAATATAAAACTTTGCGAAACCTCTGAAGCAAAGAACTTTGTACACAATCTTTATTCCTGCTGCACATTTACTACCACAGACAGACTCTCTCACCCAGCTTTAAGGACAGTTTTCTTTCTGCCAGAGTGATTGATTTGCCCTATAAATCAGTTCCCACATAAAATTCACAAGGAACAAGTGATAGGTCATGAAACAATGAACTGATGGTGAGAATTTGCTTCCTTGCTTGTATTTCTCCCTCTTTAATTCGAGTTTTAACCATTTTTGTGCCTCCCTTTAAAGACTTTATTTTAATCTCTAAGTGTGCTCGAATTTGGACTGAATGAGCCTGTGGAAGCAAAGGGGGAACAAAAGCCAGGAAATCCTTGTAGGTGGAAGACCTTGGTGCTTTTTATTGACCCTGGAATAAATGAAAATGTGTACTCTGTGTTTCCTGGTTGCAGTTTTTATGCAGAACTTATTGTGAAGAAAACCCAAGATGGATTCACTAATGAAGTAACATTTGCTGCTACTAAAAGAAGGGGGGAAAAAAATCAATAATTGCTACATTGAATCCATGAATTAAAGAAGACTCAAGGAAAATGGGAATTGCTGCTGTAAGTAAGAACATGTGGCATGTATGTTGATTTAACCTATGTTAAAAGGTAATATAAATAAAAATTGTCACTTTTTTTTAACAGAAATAGATGGACTGAGTAACCAGGAATCAAACACACCTGCCCAAACCTTGTAGAACACTAGAGCTTCGAGGGATCTGCAACTTCCTCTGCACAGGTTTTGTAAGAAACACAGAATTTTTGAGAGTTGATGGCCAGAATCCTTAGTTTTGAGAGATGTTGTTTCACAGAATAAAATGGAAATGGGTTTTGATATACTGGTGAAAACACATTGTTGCCTTGGTGGGGTTAAATATTCCTTTTTCTTAACACATGAATATTTGTCATAAATGGCTTTAAAATTTGGCATAATTTGGCAGGTTGATGTGTGGGTGCCTAAAATGCTGTAAAACCAGGGACTAGGCTGTTGTATCATGCAAGAGAGATGCATTGCTAGAGTTCCACCTTTCAATACTGATGATAATGAGAATGATTCAAGGATGGTGGGTTTTGAGAGTCTCTCTTCCTCTGTCCTGTTCCTTTGCATCTCTCCTGTCCTGAGAACCGTTGCATCCTTTCTTTCCTAACCAATTCTAAGAAGTGCAGCAGAATGAGGAGATAATCTGGGGGAGGAGGGAGCTCTGTGGAGGGAGGAGGTGCTGGATTATTATTAGCAAAAAGACCTGCAGAGAGAACTCCTGTTCGAGGACAGTCGGTGACATTCTGAACAGACCTTGCATGACAAATCACTTGAAGGCTGAGAAAAAATGAATCCAAAAAAGTCTTTTCCATCCTGCCAGGATGTCACCACCTGTCAGGGACACACAAGTGGATTTTCCTTTTTTTTTTCAGTCTCGCCAAAAGACCATTTGGGAAGAGGTTTCCATTTGCACCAGGCTCTGCTCAAATGGATCATCTCTCCCTGGAAGGATTTGCAATATAAATAGACAAGAGGGTGTCTGATGTTTTCCAGATGACAAGTGGCAGAAGATGTTACTGCTGGGGTTTGAGGGATTGTGGTTTGTCAGATTTTGGGTGAAGCAAGCGGCGTTTTGACCAGAGAGAAGCAAAAAGGTGACAAAGGGCACAGGGAGGGTGACAGGGTGAGAAAAGAGGGAAAAAGGCGTTGGGTAAGGTGAGGATGTGCTTTCTCGCTCATGGTAGGATTGATTTAGAATAAGTATGAGCAGAAATAGGGAGCTGAGAGAGATTTCCATGGAGTCTGTCACCATCAGAATGACGAAAGCTGGGTTGGCAGCAGCAGCCAGAGCTGCCTGGAAGAAGAGCAGGAGATAGATTTTACTGAAACTTAGTGAAAGCAGAAGAGAAAATTAACATTTTGCTTTCTTTGATCTCTATGACTCTACCCACAGCAACACATTTTGTCATTGTATCCTTGTCTCCCCTGCAGATTTCACTGCCTTGACAAACAAAATAGGAGATTTTTTTTCTTTGTTTATTTGTTCTAAAGAGTTTCAGCTGTAAGACCAAATACTACTTGGAGTTCAAACTTTAGTGACTGTTATTATTTTGGCTCTCAAGGGGGGGGGAGCTGAAAGGAACTGGGAGGACAAAGTACTGCAGATTGAGATGGGAAGTGTCTCCCATGGCAGTTTTCCTCCAAATTGATTATGGGGGTTATGGTTGTGTTGCTTGATTAAGCGTAGGAAAGAGATATTAACTTTGATTTTTCTTCTGTGATTCACTCAAATAATACCATGTGTTGTATTATGTAGGATACACTTGGGCACATATCCTGTAAATACATGGAACAGGCATTATTGAAGAGGGAAGCAATGGAAAAGGTCAAATGAAGAAACAGGAACAGAAAATGATGAATTTGAATCAGGTTTGGTTCTAGGAGGAGCTGAATGGCATAGCCATGAAGTACAAGGCCACTGAAGATCCAAACTAATCTAAAAATTGGGGTTTTTTTCCTCTCCTTCTTTAAATGAAGAAACCAAAAGACCTAATTTTGCTAAAAAATGCTTCATCTTGTGATCTGAAATTATTTGCTCTGCTAGTCCTCAAGGTTGCTCACAATGAAAAATAATGTATTTGGGCTCAAGTTGGAATTTACTTGTGCACTTGTTCTGTCTGAGAATTTTATGTTAGCTGAGATTTATGTGCTTTTGGATTTATCTTTGAGTTTGTTTTTAGCTTGTGCCAGATATATCTAAAGTGCCAGGTCAGCAAACTTCTGATTGCCTCACTAAACCAAAGAATTGGGTTATAAGAAGCATCATCCTTCGAATATCAATGAATAAATAGAAAACAAAAAAAAAAGAAAAAAGAAAAAAAGGACTTGAGAGGTTTGAACTGGTGTAAATATGAAATAAAAACAAAATCAAGAAGTCCTAAACAATGTGAATTGTGCTTCTGGATTGTGGGCAAACATCCTGGAAGCCAAAAGTACCATAACTCAGTCATTGGTGACTTATGTTCATATGCTTAGCTCTGCATCTGGCTGATAACTTTTCTTATCAGGGAATACATAATTTTCTTGAAGTTAGGGGAGTTTTGCAATCATTTGTTAGTGATTGGTATTCCACTCTTTCGTGCCAGAGATGTTCAGAGTTTGCATATTATCTGACACCAACTCTCTTATCTTCGAGACGTGGAGAAATGAGGGTCGCTGATTATGGAAGATAAATATAGGCAGTAATGATTAGTGAAAGGGATTGATAAATGGGGTGGGGAATGGGAACAAATCTGAGACATGAAAAGGCAGAAACAAATGCTTAAATTTAGAGTTCTGTCCTCAAAAAGTCCCTTCCTGTCAAATATTCTGTAATAAATGATGAAAACCTTGGCATTTGATATTTCCCAGCGACAGCCACGACATTCCTGAGATGTATGTTGGGAAGCCTTTGCCCACAGCAGATTTGTACAGCATGTGCAACCTCTCCAGGAAACAGGCAGGGAACTTAAATGTGTTTTGGGCTGGTCTCTGGGACAGAGTGGAACCTTGGCTGGAGCACAGAGGTACCTGTTTTGTGGCACAGGTGGTTTCAGTGCCAGTGGTGTCACTTGGGTACAGCCAGACAAAACAGTTTTAGGTGGTCGAACATTTATTTCGGGTCATTAACAGTTTAAAGTCAACAATTTACGTGGGGAACTCAAAAATTGGATCTGCCTCTCTTGACATCAGGGACAGAAATCCCGTGGATTTCCAAGGAGCTGCATTTCATCCACGTGCTCCTGGTGCCTTTTCCTTCTGTGCTCGAGCTGAGTTTTCAGAAAACACACAAATATTTCATTTTTCCCCTCAGAGCTTTTCTTTCCATAATTATTATAAAACCAATAAGAAGACAAGTTGGCTCCTCATGGCCACAGACCCCAACTCACCAGGCTACTCATTTGCATTCCTTGTTTCTTGTATTTATTAATCTACACCTGCTAGGCATTTTGCTGTGTGTAGACTAAGAACTTTGTTTATTTGAATTATAAAATCAATAAGGTTGGTGAAGATCTCTAAGATCAATAAGTCTAACCATGAACCCAGAGCTCCCAGGTCCACCACTAAACCTTGTTCCAAAGCACCACATCTGCAGGGTGTTTGAATGATGCCAGGGATGGTGATTCCACCACTGCCCTGGGCAGAACACCTCAGGGAAGTGGGATCATACATCACCCAGCACAACCAATTCCATCTAGATAAAAACCTTCTAGATGTTGAGATAGTAAAAAAAAAAAACAATAAAAGATGGATTAATTTTTCATTAAGGCCTTTGAATTTGAAAATAACAATGAGCTAAACCAGAATAACCCGTTATTATAGTTGTTCTTTTTCTCTCAATGTTTTATAGAAGAAAAATAACTATATTTTTCTCTCTCAATATTTGATAGAAGAAAAATAACTAAAAGGTCAGAGAAATTTCACATGTCCTAAGATGATATTGGATGCATCCTGTATTTATTTTTTCAAGGTACAATATTTAAATGTCAAGCGTCCCCAGGAGAAATAAATTATTCATTATAATTAGAAAATGTAACTTTTTTTAAAAAAATCATTTATTGGTGACTAAGCAGCATATTCAGTGAGAATGTTTCTTCTTTTGTACAATAGCTGTGTACTTTGAGATAATGTTCTAATTACCTAATTGCAGCTATTGTATTGAACTGGAGGTTGAGATCCAAAGTGTCATGGCAACTGGCAGAAAAGCTCTACAGCCTCTGCTTTCTCAGTAGAGTCTCAAAAATAGCTCTTTATTGTAGGAAATAAGGAGGTAAATCTCCTTAACAAGATAAAGCTTGAACCAAGAAAGAATTTTCCCCTTTGCACTTGATGGTAAAGCATAAATTAAGCATTTCTGCTTCAATTTAATTAGCATAAGCCATCATAATAATGTACCCATAAGTGTTTGCTTTTCCAGTCTAGAGCAAACCTCCCGTGCTCAAGAGATTTACTGTAAATCATTGAATATTAATTTCTTGGATTTTATTGAAGAACATTTTACACAGTCAGCTTAGGAGAGAGAGAACAATCATTTTCTTTCCTTTGCAGGAAAGATCTTATTTAATACTGTGATATTAACTAAAAGGAACTCCATGAAATGCTGCTCCAGTTTTATGATCTTGTTAAACTCAGGAGATTTCTGGGAAAATAGGAAGAGTATATTTTAAATATGTCTGACTCTGAATGTCTGATAGTATTATGTCTTTCTGTTCACTGCAACTCATGTGATCTCTCATTAACGGTTGTAATGCTAATTAGGAAACTGCCTCTCACTTTAATTCATAGAAATATATGATTCCATTCAGGCTGAGTAATGATTGCAGAACTGCCATAAATTCAGAAGAGAGCTTGGCATGAATAAAGATCCCAGTTCAAGTCTAATAAATTTTATAAGTTGAAAATGTAATGGAGTAGGGTTTACTTGCACATTGGTGCTCTGGTGATATAATCAAAGCAAAGGTTGCTCCTATTGTGCCAGTTCCCATAAATCAGCAACCATGTCTAACATGTGCAGCTCATCCTGCACATCTGGGTTTTGTTGTTTGGTTGTGATTTTTTTTGTTTGTGTTTTTTTGGTTGGTTGGTTGGTTTTTTTGTTTGGTTTTTTTTGTTTGTTGGGGAATATTGGTTGTTTGTTTTCCCCCTGAGAAGTGAAGTTCATCTGTGTTGGACATAACTGACTACTTATGTCTGTGCTTTCTGGAAAGCCCATAATAATGTCCCATCAAATTAAAGTTTCACGAGCTTTTTTTATAGTCTGTCATTAACTGATTTGGGAAACAAATATTTACAAGCTACATTTGGTTTCCATATGTTTGCCTGGGAAATGGGGCAGCTGGGAGAAACCTCCTGCCAGGACCACTGGTGCTGTCCAGGAATGATTCCCTTCTTCTCCCAGTACAGCCCTGATGGCTCATGGGGCTGGACTTTTAGTGGTTACTGGAATTTTCTGCTTCCAAACATCCCTCTCCCATGTATTTCACTTCCCAATGTATCTAATACTCTTTCCACAGAGAAAAACCTTCAGAAAAATACGTCCCTTATCTGTGGGTTTGCACTGAGCAGGTGAAAAACATGGACTTGGGAAAGAAATGCCAAAATCTAGAACCTGTTCTTCCCTCCCCTAAAATCCAGCCCAAATAGCCATTTATGGGAAAAAGTTAGCACTGATATTGACTTCCTAGGATACACAAGATGATAAAACTAGAAGGGATCGTCCCTTAAATTCTGGAAATATCATTAGTTCCATAGGCAGGAGGAGGTAGTGCCTGTTCTTGTGGTAGATGTTGGTAAAGTAAGGGCCAAATATCTCTCCTGGTGTTACAATAGTTCACAAAATGCATATTTGTAAGGCTTTTGGTAATGGCATTTCACATCCAAGTGTTTGCATAAAGGAGATGGAGACTTGAATTTCCACCTCTGCCATCGGGACTCACAAACGTAACTCGTCCGAGGAATTTTGTAGCCATAAACTTTTATATCTGCAAAAGAAAAGCTGGTCAGGAGGTAAATCCAACTGCAGTAGGAATGCAGAAGTGGTGGCCAGTGCACCAGGCTGTCTGGTTGACTGCACTTAATTTCCTTTGTGAGACTTGAGGCAGTTAAAGCAAATCCCAGATCGAGAAGTCGCTGCTGCTCTCGCTGCTGGAATTCTGGAACGCCAGTTCTGCCTTTTATGAGCTCCCATATAAATCCCAACGAATCCACCATGAAGAAAATGAATTGCAGTCTCCAAAGTTCTCTCATTTTGCTTTCTGTTGAACCGCTACCTATTTTGAAACTTTTTTTTTCTCTCGTACCTAAGTGAAAATGTTTTCTCTAAACAGTTTTAAGTGCTTAAAAGAACGTGTCATTTTATACTTCCTAAACCGCTTTTCTGTCAGGAAAAGAATAGAAGAGGTCCACAGAGATTAAGGATTCAATTTAAAAGTAATCAAATACTCATTTTTCTTATGAATATTTAGACCGGTGACTTACCAGAGCTCACACCTGAATCTGTCAAGTTCTGAGTTTATTTTCCTGGAGTTAAGGACCATCATTTTCTCCTGTTTCTGTTCCTACAAAGGATTTTTTTCATGCTCTGACTGCTCAGTATAACCCAGAAACATCTGTTACAGCTGCTTGGAGGGTGAGCTCTAATTCAGGAAAACTGACCAACCCCTCAAATCTCTCCATCACTTGGCAGCCCTCAAAAGCAAATGGAAATTCAGAGAGAGGGAGGCCCAGAAAGAGCATTTTCTCTCTAGAAAAGGCAGGAGAGACTCAAAAGGAAGTTGTACTGCAAAGCTGGTGTTGCAGTTTGTCACATATGATGCCCTTGAGCCACACCCAGCTCATCCCAGTTTACAACTGGAGCTTTTCCTTCTTTTTATCCCGACACGTATTTTTTGAGGAACAACAAACCCCACAATGCAACCAGGTGAAATTTGAAATTTATTCCTTTACTACAATGGAAACTTTTTTTTTTTTTTTTTTTAAAATCCCCACCTTCTTTGCCAGTGGGGGTTAGTGGATCCTCAGTTCCTCTGCTGTCCCTACATGTGTTGAAGGATTGCTTTGTCTCCAGCTGCTGGGAGCTCTTTTCTTCCTAACAAATGTCGAGAGCTGTTTTGCTAATTCCTCTCCTGCGTGTCATCCCTCCTCATTAATTCTCCCAATGACAATGACATCTTTTCCAGAGACACTTCTCCCCCTGAAGCTGCCACCTTATTTATTTCTTCCTCTGCCTTGCCTTGAGGAACATGATAAACTTGAAGACAGTGCAGAAGGTTTCTCAGTTTGTTTAGATTTCCTGGTACAGTTGTGTAGGTCTGATCAAAGCAGGTATAAATCTCTCTGTTATTATTTTTATTTTATTTAGATAAAGCTATTTTTCTTAAACATACATATAACACTGTAATGATTGAATAAAATTAGGTTGGTAAAATAAAATTAATATATTTTATAGGGTCCTTTCAGACTATCCAACTTTGACTCAACACTGTAGAGCTTCACCTGGTCTATCATGAAAATACCTGATGTTGACTTAGAGAATTCAATAAATGAAAAGCCTTTAACACCCCTCAATTAACAACTAATAAATGCTGCTGTTGAGACTGAATACTTTTAAATCCTCCTCACCCAAACTGTAGAGTTTTGTAGAAATATTTTTATTAGGTTTTTCCACACAGTTTAGGTTAAGCTGAACATTTCTTCTCTTTCACCCTGTAATAATTTCTCCTGTTATGAGAATTTCTGCTGTTACTGGTTTTAATCTTTTCTATTGCTCTTTTCCCTCTCTGAGGAAACACAGTTTTTCTGTGGCCTGTTGCTCCCTTACTTACTCACCTTTCTTTAGATAAATATTTGCTTTTCACTTCTTTCGTGAGGTGCTTCTGGTAAGAGGAATGCACACTATAAAGCAAGAAAATAAAAATTAATGCATGCTCAATCTTCTTCAAAGGTCAGGAAGGATCCAATAAAAGCTGATGGGAGCCGGGTGCGTGATTTACCTGTCTGGAAAATCCTGGCCACAGGCAATATTATTATCTATTAGGAAGCAGTAACATGAGTCAGATCCTTTCCACCACACAGGAAGATTTTTGCCAACTAAAACACCACAGGAAAAAAAGCATTTAGTAAAAGAAAATAAACCCCAGAAGTATCTCAAGTCTTATCTTAGAATCTGTGAGTCAGAGACAACAAAAGCTCTGAAGATAGAATGATTTGTACTAGATAGGAAATAATTCAGCTTAATGAAAATCAAAAAAAAAAAAGGAGGAGATGTGCACTTCAGAGTATTTGAATAGATGCTTTTAAAAGAAATAAAATTTATGTACTACAAGGAAAGGTTATGAATAAAATTAGGAGGAGGCAGCAGTTGGAAGAAAAAAGAATGGTTAAAGGAAAATAAGAGAAAGCATGAAAATAAATACCTAGCAGGTGTGCAAAGGTTTATCATATGTTCTTATCTTCCCCATTAGTACTAGAAATACTGCCAAATCTCCAGAAATGTATTGAAATAATTATTCACTCAAAATGTAAACTTCTAAAAAAGATGTTGGTTTGCACATCCATTTCAACCAGTTTGCAATATTGGTGAAAAGTGGTTTGCTGCCATATTTTTTTTTTAAATATTTAATTATTTTTTTCAAGAGATGCTTGTTGCTGTATCACTCAATCAAAGATCCTACCAGGCAAGAAAATATTTCTTTAAATCCTTGGTGTCTGCTTTGCACGCTAAACAACGAGGAAGTGGCCTCAGGGAAGGTTTAAGCTGGATATTAGGGAAAATTTCTTCATAGAAAGGGTTGCAAAGCCTTGGAACAAGCTGTTCAGGGAAGGTGTGGAGTCACCATTCCTGAAGTGTTTGAAAAATGTGTGGATGTGGCACCTGAGGACGTGGTTAATCAGTGAACATGGTGGTGGTGGATGGTTGGATTTGAGAATCCTAAAGGTCTTTCCCAGCTTTAATGAAACTTCAGTTTGAGGGTTTTGGTGAGGATGAGATTCCAACAGTTCCATGGAATATCTCAGAGAGCCTCTGGGAAGCTTTTGTTTGGATCCCTCAGGTAAATGAGAGCTGATCTGTTTGGCACCAGCTTTGCTGTACCTCTTAATTTACATCACAACTTCATGCCTGGAAGTTGAACATTAAACTTATTTAGAGCTTCCTCTGCAGCATTAATTCATATTTCTCACAAAGGTGCTGAGCAGGTGTTTTTCTCTCCCATAAAATGAATAGTGTGTCATGAAAATGTATTTTCACACTGCATGGAAAACCAGCCTGATGCTGTAAAGTGCTGGGAAGGCACTACAAAGTCTCTCCTGCTCGTGAAAGTGGAAGGAAAATCAAAATGCTGAATATTAAAGATCAACTCTAAAAAGGGAATTCATGATGTTTCTGCTTATTGTGCTAAACAGAGATCCAAGATTCAAATCCTCTTCCCCCGTGAGGCCTCCTACCCACATGTGCTGTTTTCAGTAATAAATTAAGTTCTGGTTTATGGAAAAAAACAAAACAAAACAAAAACAAGCAACCAAACAAACAGAATTTTTCCATTTGCTTGAAAAACTTTTTCCGTGGTGGCTATAAAAAAAATGCACATTTATAATTATAAGGGTATTACATTACTTAGATCCAGCTGGTTTTAGTTCTTTTATTCAAGGAAGAACAACCTGTTTCAGTTCTTGTGTTCATCTTGTCAAAAAATTAAAAGAGAAGATGAGCATTTTCATCTTTCTCCCCAAAATAGAACCTGAGTCCTGTGTGACCAGTCTAGAAAAAGGTTTTAAAGCCAAAGAGTCTTCAAGGACATCCAGAAATTAACTTTATGTCATTAAAAACGTTTACCTGTTTTCCCAGATGATTCACAGCCACTGTAATTCGAAGTTAGTCATTCCATGAAGGTTCAGCAGTAAAAGATTTCCTTCTCTAAGACTCTGAAATGTTTTATTCTGGTGCATTCCAAGAGACACCCTGTGGAAATCTAAGCTTATTCTTAAAGAAATGAAGAAAAAAAAAATCCCAACTGCAAGGCCACAAATGAACATAAAACCCCCACACTTTTAGCAAAAAAAAATTTTAAAATAATTCCTTTGTATTTATGTTGTAAAAGATCAACTACCTCTGTTCAGCAAGATAATTTGTTCAGATTTGGGATTCTGAAATTTTTTTTCACTTTTCTATCCATGTAACAATATTTAGAAATAGGTCTCTTTTTTGTGGGAAAAAGAAAACCAACCTTGAAACTGGGATGGTCTGTAAGTACTTCAGCAGAGTGATCAAGGACTTCATCATAACACTGTTTGAAATGTGCCTTTATCCATAGAAATTTGCCCAAAATAGCATTTTGTGGGGAAATTTCCAGAAACTTCTGCAATTTTCCAGCACTGTGTAAATAACCCCATCTCTCAGATTCCTGAGGAAAGTTTGCATCAACCTGCAGGGTTTTTTTAATGCAATTCTAATGCCACATTTACAAAATAAATTCAACACAATCTTCACGTTTGGAGGAAAGGAGGGAGATTTTCCTGCCTTTTAAGCAACTGGGGAAGGTGAGAAACAGCATATTCTTAGGAATATGAAGTGCTGAGATACACAATTAGAAGAGGTGTCAAAAAACTTAATTGAACAATGACATGCTGTCAGCAGCAGCTTAAATGCAATCCCATGATGACACTTGCTATAAACTATGTCAAAATGAAAAATAGGGGAGAGCTGACGTGTGGAGGGGCTGAGATTCCTGATGGATATTCCTACAGAAGAAAAACAAGTGACAGGAACATAAACTGCAGCACTGATTACCCTGTAATTAAATGGAATTAATAAAGGATCAAGGTAACAAAACATGGAACAGGACCATGAAAACAGGGACAAATACGGACTTGGAAATTTTGCTGTAGGGGTCCAAGATTTAGGAACAACAACTGGTTGGTTGCCTCTGGTACCAGATTTCTGAGCCTTCTGGGAGACAAAGCAGCCAATTCTTGTTTCCCCCACGTTTTTCCACTCTCTGTGTCACATCCCATGAGGTTTATTGCTCTTTGGGAATCGTGAAGGACTTTGGTGGTGCTTTTCCTAACACAGCATAATGCACCTCTCCATCCCTGCTGCATGGAGGGCTTTCATTGTCACCAGGAATAGATTCCTGCTTTTCCCCCTGGCTGTCACACTCCAGCCTAATCTTTAGATTAATAGACCACACGCTATTTTAAGAGTGCTCTCCCTGGCTTATTTTAGTGCCATCAACACAGTCAACCACGTGCTGACTTCTCAGCTCAGCATCCCGGGATAAAAAGTGTTTCTTCTCTCCCACACCCTTCATCTTGCATGAGTTTAATTTCAAACAAATCTGAACAGATAAAAAAAAAATAATGATGAAGCCCAAAATATCATCCATCTGCTTCAAATGCTTCAAGGTTTGAACATGGGGTATTGAATATTTCCTACTGTTTATTAATAGGTAATAGCAAATGGAATTTTTTAAATAACTTCAAATAGCATTCTTAGGGAAAAAAATTAGCATTTCTTTCATCAAATGCATTTTCTATTATTTACCAGCTCATAGAGTTAGTTTTAATAAGTAACTTTAATAATTAACTTTAATTAGTTATGCCAACAGTAAATAGTTCACCCTAAATTCTATACTGAATCAGCAGACCCTTACTAATTCACATTTTGCTAATCCTCACACTTTCTAACACACAAGAACCTCTCCCTTCACCTCCTGTCTCTTTGCAAAGATTTAATATCATAATGTTTCAGTGACTCCTCAGCCTGTTGGAATCTCATTATTTATACAGTATAAATAATTAAACTAGACCCTCTTTTTAAAATTAAATGAGCCGTGGATTTCTGAACTAGTTACCTTAGTTATAAATTGTGCCAGGAGCTGATCTTCTGTCACATGCAATTAAAGTGTTCACTGACCTCTTGCACAGAGGTTCCAGAATTAGGGAAGTCACCCAAGCAAGGACAGACTGGATGGGATGCAATATGGACAGAATGGACAGGGGAGTGTTAGGATTTTTTTTTTCCCCCTCCATTTTTTTGGAAGCCAAAAATCACCCTTTTATGGTGAATATGTGTCCAGGTGGTTCTGCTGCTCACTCAGTAAATTCACTGTGTCACCAACTGGGGATGTGCTCATGTTCTGCACCCAGAGGTACTGGTGGAAACCTCATATTTTTCAGTAAGAAGATACTTTTCCCCTTGTTCTTACTTCCCCGTTGTTGGTCCATCATTTAACAGAGAGGTTGTTTTGGAGAATAGTTCCAACAGGTGTCTGTAATTGCTATTTTTTAGGTAACTTGTTAAAAAAAAAATTTAATTTATCATCAATACCATTTCCATGCATATTTTAAAATAATAAAAAAATAGGTATACACCATAAAAAAGCCCCCTGGCCAAGTGCCCTCCCACCCAGGGAGGGTGTTTAGTTGTGCAGGGCAAATTTGAAAATTGAGATGCATGGCCTGTTTTAAACCTCATAGAGGAATTTTTTTCCAAGTTACCTGAATAAATCTCTGCTTAATCCCTGGGTGATGATAGAATTTCTCACCTCTGAGCTTCGTGTGCTAACAACCCAGCATTTGGAAATCCTGATTAGCCACACAGCCAGTCGGAGGGGCAGAACCAAACAACAGGTCAGTCTGGGGAAGCTGTTTGTAGGGAACACAGCTAAATAAATAAAACACAGTGCAGCCACTTGGACTGGTGTTGGGGACCAAAATACATCTCTAAAATAAAAATATCGGTCCTAAAGCTGTTTAATGCCTCAGCAGGGCCCAGGGCTGAGCGTCACTGAATATTGACAGTATGAATATACTGCATCTGTGCAGACAAAGCTGCAAATGAATTCAGTTTACATTAGACACATGTAATTACAATGGCTTGCCCTCTTTATGCATGTGTTAGCTGCAAATAAATGAGATTTGTTTGATGTTTTCCACTGCACCACAGATAAAAGATCCGGAGCAAACAGCAAACCCATCGCTTTGATCCTGTGTCGAAACACAGGGATGCAGATTAAGGTCTAAATCCAACTTTTCTGATCAGAGCACTGCTGAAAGAAGGGTGTGTATCTTGGGTTTTTTAATTAATAAATAAAAGGAGTGAGAAGAATCCATTTTTTTCTTGTCTGAAATAATTACTTTCTCGCCTCCTGGTCAGCAGAGGACGTTTTGCTGACAAGAAACCAACAATAAAAACACACTCACAAAACTCAGAGCAATGTGACACAGTGGCTGCTGCATTTTGAGGGTAGGGAAAAAAACAACCTTCTCCTGTTCTCTATTGCAGATGGTTCATTGCATTCAATCAGACAAGCACTGATACATTTAAAATTCAAGGGATCAAAAATACAGATGGAAATTTTGTTAACTGTTTGGAGGGAATTCTTGCTCCTCACAGCAATAGCTGCACACTTGAGAAAGCAGAGGGTGAGAAAAATCAGTTTATAAAAAGTGTAGAAACTGTAGCAAATTAAAAGACATAAGGAAAAAAAAAGAAAAACAAAATAAATAAACCCCCAAATCCTATTACTTTTTTTTTTTCAATGAAAATAGGATTGAGCTTGAGAGTGCATAAATTTACGCTTATTGAGAAGTGGGAAAACATACTAAAGAGCAAAAAAATATGAGAAAAAGGTTGCCAGACTACCTTAAGGTTTTAGGAATAATATCTAAGTTAAATGTATAAAACAGTTAGAGAAGGAAGGTTTTGTTGCCTCCAATTCATTTCAGTACTCTTAGAAGATACAAAAATACATCCAGAATAGAATAACACAATTATTTCGGGAGATCAATGGAAACTTTCTCCATCAGATTGTTTTAGTCACCTTTGCCTTCTGGATATTGAATGAAACACAAGAAATATATCAGCAAAATAGATATTTTTGAATTTAAATATCCCCAGTGAAAGAGAGAAAGTTTAAAAGAAAATAACAACAGGTTTTGTAGGAATATTTTATAAATTATCTACTTCTTCTTTGCTACAAGTTACTCAGCTGTTCATCCTTCATTTATAGCCACATTTTTTTCAGTTGTTTCGTCACTGAGAACAGAAATGTTTTCTCTTTGCAGTGCCATGCCAGCTCTTGTTTATTCCTCCTGATCCTTTATTTTAAAATAAACCAGCGAATCTCTAATTAAAAAAAGTCAAAATGCGTGATTAATTACAAATCAAGAGTATTCTGAAAGCAGGAAAGAAAATAAACAACTGTGGTAAAGTGAACAGATGGGATTACAAACTGAATTGCCATCATTAGCATTATGAGTCTGATAATTAGTTATTAGAATAACAATACATATTTAATATTAATATGAGATAACACAAGTGTTATTACGGGGACAGGAGAAGAAGATGAACTTGGAAGGTTCTAGCTAAGGATAATTGGAGTTGGACTGCCTGCTAATGTCTAGGATTGACTTGCAAGGCTCTTGTGGAGATAATTCTGATTTTGTGGGCAGGCTCCTGATTTTTTAAAGCAGAAAGTGGCCTCAGTTGTGTCTTCACATTGCAGAATTCAGTATAACAAAGAGGATCAGCTACTCCTGTAGTTCCCTTTCAGATAGTCTTATGTATGAATAAAACTCTTATAAAATAAAGTCTTATCTTTGCTCATACTAAAGTATTCTGTGCTTGATGTAGCTTCCACTGAAACCAGCAAGAGTTTGCTTATTTTGCAGTAATTAAATTAATTAATGGGGATGTTGTCACGTTACCTATGAGTACTGGTACCTTCTGCAGGCCATTTTTCCCATCCCTCTGCTGGCAAAGCTGTAGAGATCCACTAATTTCAGGCCTCTAAGCAGGATCCTGCCACCAAAAACCCGTCCTAACTCATCAGTGCTCCCAGAAAACAGGGGGACCACAGTCCCCAAGTGGAAGTTTGAAGGACTTGAACCCTGACCCCCCCTAATTTCAGAAATCTTGTATTTTCTGTCAAGCAACACATGATTTCTGGTTTATTTGATGAGACTAAATCTGGTTTTCTTGTGGGATTCAGGCTCTAAAATCTCACTGCATATAGAAAGAAGATATTTAGAATTATGTGTATACTGAAAACTGGCATAACTTGCTCTGAAGAAGACTATGAGCAAGTGGAATGGCCTTTTATTACTGAAAAAGGCATTGATCTCCCTAATTCCCAATAAGTACAATAAAGGTGAGGGTATTTAAATGATAAATAAAAACTGAATACAGGGTAAAACAGTGTTTTTCCATAGTTCTTCTAATAAGTTATAGTTTATAGGAGTGTAAGATCAGGTATGATAGCTGGGACTGAGAAAATTTAAGTCAAATCAGGGAATTTTGATAAGTTACCAGGTTACACAAAGCAAAAACTGAGCCTAAACTTTGATATAATAAATAGAAAACTAAAGTCACTCAAAAGATGGGTTATTTTTTCCTCTTAACTTTGAGTTGTTTTGCTTGGATTGGGGAACTAGAGAATTTAATCGAACCAATTGTATAGTTAGTTCCATTTAATGGCTCTTATAGAGTCAAATATACATTAAGAAGAAATATGTTAAGTGCTGATGTGCTGAATTTACTGTACAGGCAACGTTTAATTGCAAAAGGATATCATTTGGAGTGACTGCTATTTCCCTGCCTTCCCAAAATGAACCTCCCAACAAAATAATACAGAGTGTAAGCAAAACTGAAGTTCAAAGATCTAATTTCTAATTCAGGCAGGCATTAAACATATGCTTAACTTTGACCAAATGTGTAAAGCCATTAACTTCCAGGGCCATAAAGAAGTGCTTAAAGTTAAATGGGTACTGAGGTTATTATTCACACAGGGTTGCCTGCTTGAATCTTACTCCCCTACCAGTATTAGCACTTTCTTTAGCAGCTGCTCCCATTGATAACCAAAATAAAACCCCAAAAAACCCTGTTCCTGACCATTAAAAAGTAGCAGAACCTGATTCTCATCTGTACATATGGGTTTAATGTTATGTTAGATTTATAATTGCTTTTCTTTTTTTTTTTTTTTACCTGTGTTAAACATGAGCAGAGAAAAAACTGGGCTGTGCTACCAGGCAGCCAGGTAGTTGTATATTTGTGCCTGTAGTTAATTGTGAAAGCAAATGAGAAGCTGCCTTTAAAAATCAGGTCTTATGTTTTTGGAGACTTCAAGAAAACAGGAAGTCTGGGCAGGAATCTGACCTAACATTGACCAGAGTAAAATTGCCTTTTTTTTTTTTTTTTTCAGAAGACTAAACTTAAGAGAAATCCAGGCTTAAAACCTTGATTTTCAGCCCTAAAAATTTCTCTACTGACATGGACTGGGGAGAACACTATTAAAACCTGAATTTCATACTGAAAAGAGCTAGAACAGTGTCATGATGGTTAATAAATGGGCTACTAATCTAAACCAGCCTTGAAATAATAGAGTTAATATTAGTTTCTATTTCCATGTATTCTTTACTAATTGAAGGAGATGACGGTTTATTTGAGTTAATTATTTTCTCTCCAATCAACTCAAAATCAGAGAATTTGCATTTTGTGTTCTGCCATATTTTGACTCCCCCACACCACAGACCAAAATCTTCCCCTTGACTTTCACTTGTTTCACACAAACCCGGAATCAATTCCAGCTTATCAGTATCAGACAAACCATGTCTTATCAGGGGAACTGAAAAATCCAGATAAAGTAAAAATTTTAGCAAGTTTTGAGACCTGTAGCTATTTTAGGCGAGTTACACCCTGTTGGCATTAAATTATTCTTGAGCACTCAGGAGTTTTAGTCAAAAATTCCCCCTTAGTTATGTAGCACTGCCTTCATTGTTTTCAAAACCAAACCGTGCCACAACCTTACAACCTCCCAGCACTAAAAACTCCTCTGGGAAAATATGTACCCTCCCTCACTTACAAAATAAGGATATTGCCTGGATTTCATGTTTTCTGTAATTGTTTCACTGATCGGTTCAGTCTGTTCTTGGAGAACAGGTAAACAAAGATGGAAAGAAGGAGTTTAAATGTAAAATTTTATGTTGAATTTTGCATTTCTTGCATTCCCCTACTGGGATTTATTGCTCACTACTTAAGTATAACCACAACATCTCCAACCCCAGATAAAAAGTCAGTAGAGATGTGATTGCTCAAGCTCAGCTTTAGTTGCCAGCTGGTCCTTCCCTCCTTGTTTTTTTCCAATGAACAAAGTGTTTAAAAATCCCAAACCAAACAAACCAAAGAGGCAGTGACATAAAAACCGGGATCATAGCAAGAGGGATGGGAAGAACAGCTGTCCTGCTCAGCCTGGTTCTCCCACACCCATCTGCAACCTCAACCATCTGCAAAGGGAAAGGAAAAAAACCCTCCAGGAACAAGGGCTGCACTGCTGGGTTTGCAAAGGAGAAACATCCCAATTTCCCAGCACAAACAACAGGTTTGGAATGTCATCACCCACCAGAGGAGGAGGATTTCCCTGTCAGACCACCACAGGGAATTCTTTGTATATTGTAGGGTGAGGGAACTTCCAGCAAGGACCGAGTCACCCCATCCCCAGTCACACACCAGGCACTAATCTAACCCGAGGGTTATCAAAATCAACTGGAAGATTCTATAGGATGAAAATCCTTTAAAAGAAGTTTCTCTGAAGAGGAAAAAACCCCAATTTCTCTGCCTGAAACTTGCAGCAAATTGGGCAAGTTCTGAAATCCAACTAATAGGAGATGGCACTGAAATAAATTTCCCTGTCCTTTGCCTTTCTGAACTGCTATAAAATCTGTAGCCAAGGCTACAACCTGATAGAATATACAACTTTTTTACAGGAGTAAATATTTTTTGGAGTCCAGAAAAATCTGCATATTAAGCCCAGGATAATCCTCTTGGATGTTTGGCAAACCAGCCTAAATTCAAGTCTCTTACCCATTTTGGAAAGGACTTCTGGAAAGATTAATAAAAACACATTTTGCCTCCAACAAATCCTAGTATGGATTGTCTAGTTATCTGAAAAAATGCCTTGCACTTGAACCCTCCTGTGAAGTATTTTGTACCATTTATTTTCCCTGAAGTCTTTATTAGAGCAGACATTTAAGGTTTTTAACAGAATTGACTTTAACTTGAATTTATAGGCCATTCTTCCCCCACACAAACACTTTTTAATTTAAAAGAACATGTTTTTTACAGTGAGGTTTCAGTCCAACTGTGTTGTTGTTTTTTTTTTTTAACTTAGTGAAAATCCTTTGAAATGCAGTTGTACTTTTTACTTAAGGAGAAGTTATTCATGTGAGGAATGGCAGTAGGTCTAAGTCCATAATCCTAAATAAAAGGTTAACTCTTGCAACGAATCATAGAGTGGTTGTTTGGCCAGTTTTGCTTTCCAAAAGTAATTTCCAGACATATATTTACTTCGAACAAGAATTACTCCCCAAGAGATAACTTTTTCTTTTATTGGAAGTTTCATTTAAATAAGAGCGAGACGTGAATATTTGGAAGGCAGCACATGTTCCTGAAACATTTCTCTTGCAGGTTGTGGATGATTCACAGGAAAGAAATCTTTTGATGCCTTGCCAGAATACAAAATGCCAGGTCCTTCCATGGTGCAAATGAAAGGAAGCTCCGTTTCCCTCAGCACACATTTGGAGCAGCAGTCTGGCTGATATTTGCTTTTGTAGATACCTCTCACCCAACTGTCTTCATTTTGAACGGTCTTCTTTGAGCAAAGAACAAAAATAGCAGCTCAAATACCTGACATTGGGCAGAGAAAACTTTGGAATTATGGAAATGTGGGTACGAAAAGAGTCTGATGATGTTTGAGCAGAGTTCATGAGCGAGGTCTTTATATAAATAGACCGTAATGTGAATATTTGAAAGATGGTCTCAGATCTTAAACTGCTTTTCTTCAGTCAAGTTCGCTTTTAAAGACTATTTTTAAGGACTATTTTGCTGGCATGCATTGTAACACTTTTGTAACACAGATTTTATGTGATCCAGGTGCTAAAGTCATGATTTAAATATTATGACATTTATTATTAATATATACTGTCATTTGCTACCTGAAAAAAGTAATGCTACCTCATGAATAAAGTATCCTGGCGAGATACCACCAAAATAATAACAAATTCCTGTGTGAAAAGAGCTTTAAAATTAGAGCTAAATAATAACATGGTATTAAGGATGTATTCTGGTCCTTACAGAGAGCAGTAAACTAAATATTTCCCAGCTAAAGCCTAAGAAAAAGTAAGTATTCCAATTATAGATGGAAGAGAAGCCACGAATCCCTTGAAATCTCTCCAGCAAGGGGCTTGCCAATGCTTCTAACAAACAAATGGGTTTTACCTGAAAGAATTGAAGAATAAATCTGATATATAACTGTGAAATAAATAATACAAGCATCTTATGACTGCTTACAGGATAAAGTCTGACCTGTTGTCTGGGTAGGATTAATAGCGAGGAGTTATTTCAACGATTGGTGGATAAGAATTGAAGATTATTTATTCAAACTGGAAAAGTGTCATTTGGCATCTTAATTTTTTTTTCCCGGTCTTGCATTTGTCACAAAACTTCAACCAGTACAATGGGACGTGTTTGTATTTTCACTTTAGTCTTAGAGGAAGATGAGTTCAAATGTCTCAGGGTATCTCCCACCCTTCTCTGGGATGAATCTCCTCAGCAGCAAGAAGGATGTGGAATATTCACCCTCAACAACTTGGATTTCTTCAGAAATGATTCTGCTGAGATTCAGTTCCTCCAGCTCTGGTTTTATCTGCATATTTTATTATTGAGCTGCCTTTTTTTTTTTTTTTTCTCCCTCTGTGACTTTCTGTCTAAAAGTAATTGCTTAATTTTCTCCTGTGTCCCTCTAAAAAGGAACAAGGGCCTCTCTGCAGTTCACCAGCATCTTTGCCAGCCTTATCTGGAACCTGGAATGCTTCAGTTTCCTTCTTTGTCTCTGGATATCTTGGTTTACAGCCTGAATGTTTCCTTTTAAATCAATTCTCACATTCTAAAGACAAAATCCTCTCTTGTAGATGGCAACAAATGACTTGAATTTTTCCATTGCGAGAACAAATAATTGAATTAGAATTTTCCTAGAATATTAATTCAATCTAGGAAGCATGATTAGCCATTCCACTGCTAAAAACCCCCCCATATTTATTTATGTTACTTTGCTAGAGGTGGATACAGACCTGCAGGTTAATGCTCAAAGAATAGAACAATGCTTTGCTTTTTAAAATTAGATTGTTACTGTGAGTGATGTGGAGCGAGAACTCAATTGTCAGGAATGCACCAGAGAATAACTTTTAGTCATTCTCAGTTATTTTTATACCTCTTGATTTCTATAAATAAAGGATAAAAAAATTGGCACCTCGTGTATTCGTATTTCTATATTTAGTGCTGGAGAGGGTACAAGAGAAAGAAAAGAAAAATATCATGATAGTGAGCTGTGGGCAGTTTTCAAGAGATTAATTTTGGACGATGTTTCATAATTTTTGCCAAGCTTGCTGTTGGCATTGGCTTGTCTGAAGCCCAGAAACTCACCTTCCAAGTTCTTCAGACTCAAGGAACCAGAAGTGTTTCACTGTTGGCAAAAACCAACATGAGCTTCTTTGTACGTTTTGAGCCTCATTTCCTGCCTATTTCCTAAAACGAGGATTAGTAGCATGAAAGGTTACTTATGCTTATAGGCATCTAAGCTTGGATAATATGTACCTGGAGATAAATTTGGCTTTGTGCTGCATGATGCTGGAAGAACTGCAACGTGGAGGCTGAGGAATAATTGAGGATAAAATCCTCAGGGGTGAAATACCTGAGGATTCTGCAGCTGCACGGGGTGTAGTAACAAGGGCTGCAGATGAATTTACAGTGTAGGAAATGAGATGCCACCCGAATTTGGACTGTGCAGTAAATAATCGTGAATGCTGAAATATTGGGAGTGTTTTACGAATATCAAGCATTCGAATTTGGTATGCAGGAAGGGTCTGTGCCAATGCAAGAAGGGCTCATTCAGAGACAGACAATGAATATGCAGCAGCTGAACTTTACTCCTTTACTGGAGTTTGTGGTTCAGCATTTTTTCGTTTATTTTTCCGTTTTCCATGGTGAAAAAGCAGCTGGCTCGAGGATCAGTAGTTACCTTCAGAGCCTCTTGCCCTCTGTTTCCTAGCAGGGTACAGATGAGGGTGGATCTTTTCCCTTCTAGCAGAGCAGTGCTGGGAGATTTTGGTGTATCACAGTGCTGCCCGTGGGACATGCTGTGCATCCCTCTCCCCTTTAGTGCCTGCAGCTCTTCCCTGTGCCAGAATTTACTGCCTGGGAAGCATTTTATAGTCCCTTCTTCTGCTGTCCCTGCTGGCACAGCCACCTGGACTCACCAACCCTGCACCACACACCAAAGCAGGAGCGACCTTAAGGACCTGAGGGGTTGAATGAGGTCATTAAACTGAGAGGGTTGGACGACTCACTTCATTTAAAACTTTAAAACTTAAGCGTGTGAATCTTTATTTAGTCACTTAAGTCAAATGTTCTCGTTTCCAAACCCGTTTCAAGGGAAATTAAACATTTGGCAGTCCTAACAGTTTTGTCAGTCTGCAGACAGATATGGATTGCTTCATATCCTTACATTGTAAAAACCTCCCATTTTAATATAAACCTAGCCCAAGTTTCATTCTAGGCATTGATTAAATCAGCATGAATTTAAATAAATAAACAAATTATTACATTGAATGAAAAAATAACAGCTACTACAGAAATAAGATATGAAACAAGTAATCCTACGCTTTACATTAATTTGTATGACATCATGTCTTAGACTTACCTAAAATAATAAGAACTTAGGGAAAGTTTATATTCATTTAACTTAGATTTTTTTTATTTTCTTCTTTTTCAGCAGTATTTCCTCACTTTGACAAGTGCTTCAACACAGAAGAAAAGTCTGTTAATCATCAAAGAGAAAAAAGTACTGATAACCCTGATCTCCTGGAATAAATTGTGGCCATGTGTGACATTCAGGTATTTTTATTGTTGAAATTACCTCCAAAAATACCTATTGCAGATACCAACAATTAGTGATAATGATCATACAGTTTAAATTTCAGCATTTCTTTCTCTCTTTTTCCTCAGTGAATCCTCATTCCCCAGATAAGTAGCCCATTGCTGCCGCTGGGATTTTTTATGTAAGGTATTACAGGTGATGACTCAGAATTATCTGTTAAAATTAATTCTATTAGGAATATATTCGCTGGTTTGTTCTAAAGTAGCGATTTATCACATTTGAGTATAATGCACTGATAAATCTCCGAGTCCTGACAAAACACCTTCCCGAGATTTATTCCTGCACGTTCCAACAGGCCAATTTGTATTTCCCACACATTCTGGGGTTCAGAGAAATGTGCTGTGGCTGATGTGGAAGTGAAGCCTGGAAAAGTTTGCTGGATAATTAAGTGATAATGGTACTATCTCACTGTTTTATGAGGCAGTAACACAGTCCCTGAGTGAATAAACCACGGAGCCGAAAGCCTGCGCCGTTTATTCCAACGAGGGAACTGGATCATTGCCAGGAGCGCTGCTACAACAGCACCATTACATTGGTGTGCTATAAATGTTTAATTAAATCAAATTTGGGGTGGATTCCTGCACGTGGCACGGAAAATAACGTCACAGTTTGAGGATCAGGAGAAAGTGCCGACGGAGTCGCCGCTTTTGAGGCGTTGGCTGTGGGGTGGGATCCTCCTCAACGCACCTGCCTGGGGAGTCAGAGGGGATTTCTGAGGTGCAAAAAGTACTGAAATGAGACAAAACACAGATAGTGTCAGTTCAGTGGGATCCTGACGTTATCCTCAGTGCTGCTATCGCTCCTCAATTTTAGAAATGGAGGATTAAGCCAAAAAATAAAACCTAAATGAGCTGTAAGGAAAGAAGTTGATGTTTTGGTCCCTGGTCTCACCTGATGGTTGTGATCACTATCGTACTTTTCTCTATAAAAGACAGATGGAAAGAACCCACACCTCAGAAATATTTGGGAAGTTATCCATAAAGCCCAGTAAGGCCTGGGTAAACACTAACAGGGCACGATGTGGTTCCTGAAACAAACCCCTGTGACATTCAATCCTGAAAGCTCTGCTGAGATTTCCAGACAAAGGTATGAATTTAATTTAAGTATTTGGATGCAGAGGCCTACTTGCACTGTCTACTGGATGGAGGTTACTAATTTCCTTTGTATAAATGACCAAACTGGTGTCAAACCGTCACGGTTTGGGTCAAAATCAGGCTTTTGAATGATGTAAAGAGAATAGTCTGTGGGTGTGTGGTGATTGATCCCCTCACACCTCTTGCTGTACCTCACCTTGTTGGAATGTACTCAGAGAATAAGAAAGGTAGGATGGCAGTAAACAGTGTATTTCTTGGCAGACTAAATAAACTAATAAAAATGCTACTCCCACGACAGAAACCAGTTCAGACTTTCACTTCCAACCCAAGTGACAGTAAATATTTCCAAGCCAAATGTATCAAACATCTTGCATCACATTAGTGCTGCAGAAATTAAGATTATGATATCAAACAAAACCAGGAACATACTATAAAAAAGGTATCTGATGCAAAAATTTAAATAAAAATAGAAATGCAAGAGGAAAAACAAACAAACAAACAAACAAACAAAAAAAATCTGCCATTTCTGTGTTTCTGTAACTTCAGAAGCCGAGGCTACACATTCTGCTCTGAAGCTCCCAAGCTGTGAAACATTTGCAAGGGGAACACAAAATTAGCAATCAACACAACTGATTAAGACAATCAGTTGAAATGTTTTACTATAAAACATTTCAGCATTTTTAAGCTGAAAAGTTAATGTGAGGATACTCATTTGAGATGTTAATTAAAATTGAATTAAAAATTGAACAAACTATTTCCTAACTAATCCTACTAAATACTTTTCTCATTGGAATCTGGTAAATTTAATAAACAAATGCTGTGAACATCACTTGAATTTATATATGAACTAGATACTTTTCAGTAAATCTGGTCTGATATTGGTGCTAGGGAAGGTCTAATTTTATACAAGAGTATAAAATTAAGATCAAGATTTGTTCTAGGCCTCACAGTAAAACTGAAAATAATGTCAGGTTTCTCCATAAAGAACATTTTGTTCAATGTTTATGCAAACAGTGCCAGGAAGGAGCCTGATATTGTTGTTATGGCAATATATGCAACTGCTCACAACTCTTATTTTTATGCTGTATTTTTTTCCCTGCACACACTGTGACACAACACCCTGTGGCTGAGCACTGAAACATATTCCCAAAATGTCAATAAGGAAATAAAAAAAATCAACACAAAAGCACATGGCGAAAAGCAGTTGCAGAGAGGGATCAGCAATAACAGTGACAGTTTTCTTTTAGTTCCTCACACTTATTTTCATGTAGAATATTTGCATTAAATCCCATTTCCATAGTAGGTAATAAGAATGGGATATTAATGGTAGCTGGATGAGAAATATATTGAAACACCACCAGCTAATTCCCAACAAAATCTGGATTTTTTAGGATGAGCTACAGGTAGATTGATGGGTAGATCCAGCTGGGTTTCCCCTCATTTTTGTATCCATTCTGCCTTCAAAAGGACCACTGAGGCTAAAGGAGCTCTGAGAGCAGAACCTGAGTCCCATCATCCCTTCCTGGAGCCCTCCCAGCACCTCTGGGCAGCACCTACATCATGAAGTGAAGGGCAAACAGAGCAGACATTCAGCACTGGAGGGGCTGAGGCTGCTGTGACACCACAGAATATCTTGGCTGGTGATCCCAGGCTGCTTCAGCAACTCAGTGCTCAAAGGAATTTGTAATACAGAGCAATTTCCGAATTTACACCACTTTTCAACACGTGGTTCCATCACCCTCTTGGCACAGTGAACCAGCTGATCTAATGAAGGGATAAAAGAACAGTTACTCCATTTTATAAAATGATTATGTAGTTTTTCAATCAAGGAAATGAGAGATCAAAGACCAGATTTAATTTTTTTTTTTAGCTTTTTGTTTTTGTTTTTGGTTTTTTTTTCTTATAAAGGAACTAAATAATTGACAAGTAAAATGGAAACTCTTACTGGCAATCTTTCCTAGACCTTGCCTTCAAAACATTTCAAGTTAAGATAGAACTGTGAAAATCAAAATAAATATAACCACCCTCATCTTTTATTCCACCCTTCTTATCATTTCCAAATATAGGTTCAACTTTCTCTTCTGCCCTTGTGTAGTTGAGCCTTTTCATCCTGGCCTTTTCAGTTGAGCTAATCAGGACTTTTTTGTCGATGTTTTTGGTCCAATTTTCTGCATTTTCTCTTTTGCTTAATTGGAACCAAAATAGTTTGGATGGCTGAACTGAATGGCAGTAATTTTTGTCAATTCAGCATTGCACTGCTGCCGTGCTTCCACACTAAGTGGAAGGTGTTAGAGTTCAAGCAGCTCATCCCTCCAGTTTTCTCTCTTGGCCAAGAAAATCTTTTTTTCATTTTGTAGCTTCCCAAAAGATTTTTGCTTAGCTGCTCTTTTGAGACATATTTGCAATCCAGAAGCTGATAGAACAAGCAAAGATGTAAATATTGTCCTGGTGGCAACGACCAATTCATTGAAATGGAAATGATTTATGCAAGAGTATCGTGTTTTGACCATTATTTGTGTCAGGAACGAGGAGCAAAATCAATTTAAAAACAGGTGCTCTACATTTGTTTGTTTTACAGTGTCTTTTTATCATTAAACTTATTTATATTCTGTATAACCTTTCTGATGCACAGAATGTAAAAGTGCAGCACAACAGAGAGCAAACACACAGCTTTAAACATATCAGCTTCACAGAACTAAAACAATCCCCTCTGTGGAAGGGGAGGGGGCTGGGGGTTGATATTCACTCTTTTTAGCCTGCTAATGAAAAAAAACAAAATTAAAGTCACTTTGATATTTTAAGTCTGAAACTTTAAATGCCTAGCAAGCTCTAAAAGCCATGCCCCAAAACTGGGTTCCTCCCAGGCTGAGCTTTCGTGCTTGAGCAGCCACAAGATGCAAATAATTCCTCAATGATTTGTATCATTGAATCAACTTTGAATCGATTTTGAATCGATCGTTCCTCAGTGATTTGAACCATTGAATCAATTTTTTTATCATTTGCAGAAATAATTTGATTCCTGAAATCATCCCTCAAGGAGGGCTGCAGGATGCAGCTGCTGCATCCCAACTGCACCACAGCTCCTGTGCATTCTCACTCCTACTGTCCCCATAAGGCCTGAACATTTTAAGAGTCTACCAAGTCCTTCGTGTGAACCTGGCATTTCCCTAGGAGCAAACATAGTTGGGCTTGGAGAAAAAAAACAGTGGAGAACAGAGGAACAGGAATAATTTTCACCTGCTAACAAAAATGCATCACGCTGTGTTGAAATGAGGATGATGGACAGAAGTTAGGAGAGGGTGAGAATAATCTTAACTTGAAGCTACTGAGATTCAGTGCAGAAATTTCAAGTGGTGATTGAAAAAGAAACCTTAATAACCAGTCCCATTGTGCTGGTGGCAGCGAGAAGAGCTTTGTGCTCTCGAGTGGTCCTTGTGCAGAAGAGTCATCCAGTGCTGCTGCATTTTGCTTTGCTGAGAGCCTTGATTCCTCCTGCAGAGCTGTGGCTTCATGCTTGGCACAGAGGCTGAACTCCTCACAAATCACTCGAGTGGCTTTTCCAGCACAAACACGGGGATGCAGCAGAGCAAGTGCTGTAAACAAAAGCTTCACTTCAGGGGGAGCTCAGCCAAGGCAGCTCTGCTGGAGCTGGGCAGGTTTCAGGTACTGGGTTGTGTCAAGTGGAATTTGGACCAAAAATAATAATATCTGAAGAGATGGAGGTAGAAGACTGGGAAAAGGACTTAAAACTGTTGTCACAGTGCTGTCATTTGTAGTCACACAAAGTTGTCATTTGGAACTTATTGCAGTTTAAAGGACCTAGAGGGGCTACAAAGGAGCTGGGGAGGGACTGCCAGCAAGAGCATGGATTGATAAAAGGAGGAATGGCTTCAAACTGCCAGAGGGTAGGGATAGATGGGGTATTGGGAAGGAATTCTTCCCTGGGAGGGTGAGGAGGCCCTGGCACAGGTTGCCCAGAGAAGCTGTGGCTGCCCCATCCCTGGAAGTGTCCAAGGCCAGGTTGGACAGGGCTTGGAGCAACCTGGGCTAGTGGAAGGTGTCCCTGCCCATGGCAGAGGTTGGAACTGGACGATCTTTAAGGTCTCTTCCAACCCAAACCATTCTGGGAATTCTATGAATTGTTGGAGAACTTCAGGCTGGAATGAGCATTTTCAGCTCAAAGGGGTCAAATACTAATTCAGTCACTTTCTGATGACATGAACTCATTTTTTCACAATACAAATATTATTTCAATGTATTACAAGGAGTTATAATGTTCTTTACAATTTCAGAATTTCAGTACCTTTATACTGCATGTGTCAAAACCAGTTGCACAATTCTTTTATTTTAGAGCAAATGTACTTCAAAATGTAGTTACTCATCCAGACTTTTTGTTTTGCATAAGAAAAAAAAATATATGTACCCTTAAATAGAGCAATAAAATAAATTGCAGGTACTTCTTTTCTTGCAAATTTCGAAGTGAAGAAGTTCTGAAGAAATAAGAGTTGTTCTCCTTCCCAAAAATATTCATAGAGCCTGAATTTTTAACTCCCAGAGCATCTCTGTGATGTTAGTGTAGCTATATAGGGATGTAGGTACAGGAATATCTAACAGGGAGAGATGTGTGAGGAGGATTGAGGTGGATGGTAGAGATTGAAGCCTGGATGTTTCTGGCATTACCATATGAGATGCTCAGAGTTCTGTGCAGGGCAGGTGTCAGTTCTGAAATGGCAGATGGCATTTTTGGTGCGTCAGCATCATTAGTTACAGCTTCAGAAGTCAAAAACTGGGGATGGGAGTCGCCCTGCAAAATCAACTCTGCTTCAAAATAAGTGCTGGGAACACATTCTGTGACTGAGGGACCCACAGGACAGCAATGATGTAAGAAACCATGGCTGGTACCTTCTGCAGATGCTGCCTCACAAGAGTCCTGCCTGAACTCCTCTGACAGATCACCTTGGCCTGGATATTTGCTGAGGATAATTGGGATGGAGCTGCCACAGCCACAGTCCCACCAAAGGCCTGTCAACACATTTCTACAGAGCAGGGACAGAGCTCTGCTTCCCTCTGCTCCTTCCCCGGTGACAAATCAGCCAGAAATGTTCAGCTAATTCACTGGAACTGAGAAGAATAAGTTAAAAATGCTCTGAAAATGGATATTATTAATGATTATTGTTGCAGTAAAGCAACTTGCTTTCGTGGATTCTTTTAGGCAGGGAATCAAATCAACTGAGGTTTTAAAGAAATTTTACCGTGTTTGAGAAGAAACATCTGTATTTTTGCCTCTCAGGACTAATCAGGTACAAATTTAACCCATGGTACTCAGAGCAGACTGAGCTGCAACAAACAGCTACTTAATGTCCAATTATTATTAATTCAACACAAGGAAGAACTTCCCCCGTCCCCTTCCAATTAATTAAAAAATCCACAATGATCATGCATTATGAAATCTATATTTTGTCTATTAACAAAGAGCAGATTCAGAGAAACCTGGGAAGAGCAGGAGAGTTAATCTTGTCTCACATTCTTTTCCTATCAGTGGTGTTTGGGAAAAGCTTTGCTCCAGGTACTTATTTAGTGTCAGTCTCTCAGGTCTCTTTGGTGTAAATGTGATGTCTAGAGCACAGAGGATAAGATTCAGCTGGAGATGTCCCAACACACTGCAGCTCAGCCTTTGGCTATTCTGCTCCCCTGCCCTTCACCCCACACAACAAAGGAAAGACAGATCTTCAAAATTGGGAGAAAAAAAAGGTGATTTTGTTTACATTAAAATTCATGAACACATGGTTTGGCCTTTAATCTCCAAAAGTCACAGTGTTTGCTTGAAAGGACAGTTCCTCACCCAGACCAGGCCAGTTTAGAAAATTCAGCAATTACAAAGGCAAAAATGAGCAAGTAAGAAGGGCTGGGGAGGTCTGATTGTCCAGCTCTCTCCTTTCTTTCTTCTCATCTCCTCAATCTCTTTTTATTTCTCTCCTCAACACTATAAGCCAGTTTTCAGAAAAAAAAAAGATTAACGAGAACATGTCTGGCAATGATGCTGATGACATTTACAAGTTCATCTTTATGCATTACTGTTATCATATAGTATATTCTCAGCTTTGTCTGCAGGCTCATTTATTTCCTAATTTGTCTTTGAGAACAGAAACCCTACAAATATTAGAGCTAAAATAAAAGAAGAAAAAATAATCAAAAATAGAAAACCGGACTTAAAAGATGTTATATTTGACTTGAGGGTGGTGGTAGAGAGACAAGATGAAATGTCAGATGAATAATTCCATACTTCAAAGGACAGCAAATTATTTGCAGGGGTTAGGAAGCACTGTCAGGTTCTTTCTCACACTCTGTGGGAAAAATATCAGATTTACTGGGAGCACATGAAGCGTATTTCTGTGTTCCCTGAGGAATGAGGACACCAGCACAGGGGGAAGATGGGGCGTTGCTTCCCATGGCTGTGGGTCCAGGATGTGGTTTTAAAGGGAGATAAAACACCACCATTTTCCTCTCCATCATTTCCCAACCCCACGTTTTGGGTGTTACGAAATGAAGGGCTCTGTTGCATCCAGGAGCAGGTGGTCACCACCTCTCAAAATAGCAGCACTCCAGTGTTGGATTTCACATCCCAAACAACTGGCTGGCTGTGTTAGTAAATGGATAAAGAGATGTGATTACACAGTCTGCATCCTCAGGACGCTTTTAGTACAAGGCCAAGGCCTTTTATTTTCATCACTGCACTGTGGCATTTCGGAGCCTGGACCTAATGGGGAATGACTGGCAGCCTTAATGATAAAACAATATTCCAAGCTGAGCTCACGACTCGCAATAACTGAACACTGCTCATGGGATAGCTCTGGGAATCTCCAGTGTGAGCAAAAAGAGTCCTGCAGTTTTCTCATTTAATTAAATTTAAATCTATGGGGACTGACGGTGCGTGTCTCGGGCTTATGCTTTTTTTTTTTTTTACTCGTTCTTTGCAGCTTAATGTCATTGTGAAGTAGTTTTTAATCAACAGACAGACTCAACTGGAAATGAAGCTGACACCTTGTTACCTTTAAATCAGGATTTTTATTAATTGCAACACTAAGTACACGGAAAATATCTAAGATGACATGGAGTAATAAAACACCTGATGGTAGCACAGAGTTCAAAAGCACTTTATCATTTTCTCTTATGGGTGACTTGCCCTTGTGCTTGCCTGGAATTTTTTACTGGGAGGGCTCACTTTCACCTGGTTTTATTGTTGCAAACCAAATTATTAAGGGGTACATTCTACAGCAGAAAATTGGCGAATTTTAGAAACATCTTGTTTCTAAAAATTCATGGTAGAACCACATCTGGTTTCTAAAATACCTCCAACATTTCTTGGTTAAAGGGGAACTGCTTTCAGTGCTGTTTCATGGAGAAACACTATTTCGATGCACTGGAATGAGTTGTAAACATAGATAGAGATAAAAATATAGAGATAAGAAAACACCTGCACCACGAGTCAGTATTTCTTAGAACCAGTTTCTGCTGAACTATTCCTGAACTGCTGTGCTGAGGTGTTCCTGACTGGAAGCCATGTAGCACTACAGCACAGGGAATGAAAGTAGTCATGTTGCATTAACACAACGTTAGTCAGGAATGGTGCTAATTGCTAAATCCAGGACCTTTTAAATTTAACATTTCTAGGCACAGGAAGCCAGCAAGGGATTGTTTCATTTAACAGAATTCTTTTTAATGTAGGGAAACCCTTTAAAATTACCTCCCCAACACAAATCTGGTTCTATAACAAGCTTTTGAAAACTGAGTGTGTACATAGTTGTTCCTTAGAATTCAAGACAAGATGCCAAGAAGCAGCTGACAGTTCATTTCCACTCTCTGTGCTGTGGCCTCTCTCAACTCCTATTTACTAATTAGACTATTCATGGGCACAGAATGGTTTGTGTTGGAAGGGACCTTAAAGATCATTTTCTAACCCCGCAATACCTCCCACTAGCCCAGGTTGCTCCAAGCCCTGTCCAACCTGGCCTTGGACACTTCCAGGGATGGAGCAGCCACAGCTTCTCTGGGCAACCTGTGCCAGGGCCTCCTCACCTTCACAGGGAAGAATTTCTTCCCAATATCCCTTTTAACCCTGCCCTCTTTCAGTTTGAAGTCATTCCACCTTGGCCTGTCACTCCATGCCCTACTCAAAAGTCCCTCAACAGATTTTTCCAGCCAGGCCTGCTGTGGTAAGAGGCAAAAAGCAAAACAAAGGGTTCTTGCTGGTCCTCCTGCTCCTCTGAAAAGTGTGGAAAATTTCTGACAGGAGACATGGGACTGGTGAACCTGGGAGGCATCAAGAACAACAACTGTGAACAGGAACAGAGCGACAGAAGCTGGACAGAGCAGGAGTAAATGGAGAGGAGAAGTGGGAAATTGCAGCTGAGGAAAGGAGGGGTGATGGAGGTACAGACAGAAAGGAGAGACGGAGAAGGGAGGGAGCCACACCGTGCTCTGCAGAGGGATAATTGCAACACTTCAAAGGCACTTTCAAAAAACACAGGGAAAATGTCTGTGGAGATACAAAGTAAAAAAAACCTTCACAAAATTACAGAAGGGCCTAATTAGAGGCAGCTGGAGTAAGGAATTAACAGGCATTTACCTCCTGCAACACACATCTCTGCAAGAACCAGGCAACTCATTGCTGAACTTCAGGGTTTGTTGGGTCAGCAAAGAGCTGAGACTTGGCTGCCAACCCACATCCCCCCTCCCTCAGGTTCACACACACTGAGGTTTCCTGGTGGTAAACTGCCAGCAAAGAAACATCCTTCCCTCTTCCCAGCCTCCTGTCAAGCCACACACTGCTTGGTTCTTCCTCCCATTCCTCCTGCAAGGTACAGGCTGGGAACTTGAGTATTAAACAGGGAAGCAGGGATCTGGTTATAAAGAAGATAAAAGCAGGGATTAACTTTTTTTTTTTTCCCCCCCATATCCTGGTGCTTCTTTAAGTTGTAAAGGAGAGATTGGACTCCCTCTTTCCATGCCCGTGTTGTGCTCAGAGCCTTATTCAGTAGAGATGACGTGGCTGATTCAGGTTGTGCTACTGAGAGACAGAAATATCCAATTTGTAGCTCCTTGTGTGTCCAAGAACCTCAAACTGGCTGTGTTTGGGCAGCTCTGCACATACCACTAAGGAGACAGGTAAGTGCCCCAGGTTAGGAAATCTTTCTCTGTGTGTTGGAAAGAACATGGATTTTATGTTGACAAAAAACCCTCTCCAGATGTTTCTTTTTTTTGCTGGAGCAACAAACCTAAACTTGTGCTGTGGATGCTTAAACAGACATTCTGCAAGCCAAGAGATGTAGGATGGACCATGACACCTCAAGGGCAGCACCAAGAATTAGAATGATAAAAGATCCTAGAATCATAGAATCATGTCATAAAAGGCGCTTTTTTCCCCCCATTTACTTAGGAATAACAACCTCATTCTGAAGACTACGCAATTAATATAAAAAAAAATAAAAATCAAGAATTAGATGCAATATTTATTGACTACATGACAAATCAGTGAGAATTGTATCAACTGAAGGTGGTAAGATACAGGGGAAAAAATAATGTATTGTACTGTAATGAAAAATGATGTCAAAGAGCAAATAACCATGTGATGTGATTTAAAATCCCATGAGTAACTCTGCAAGTTAAGGAATGCTTGAATTCAGTGTTTCTAAGCAAGCAGCTGCTCTTTCCATACACATTCTCTATTTTTGGCATAATACATAAATCAATGTCACAACAGAAAGATAAAATGATGCACACTTGAAGTAAAACATAAAATTACCTCTTTATGGGCTATCTACTTCTTAGGTGCTATTTAGAAAGCATAAAATAAAGCAGAATAGCTGTTTTGGAGCTGCCTAAAATGCAGGAATGGAGGAAACAAATTTCAGAGATTCATCTGCACTCCCAGTTGGTTAAACCCAGGTTTAGTCACCTTGTGACTGTCATGAAAATGTACAATTCCTCTTCCTTGGACAATAGAGGTCAAATCTACTCGAATATTTTATTCCCAGAGAGATCAGAAAATACTTTGCCTTCACCTGAAGTCCAAAGAGAGGGACAATTCTGATTTTCCCACAATCGGAGTGTCATCCAGATCTTGGAAACTAACATTTGATAACTCAAATATGAGCTTTAATATATTGTGTGAATCTCTGGGAATTCTAATGGTGTTAGGGACGAACAGATAAGAACCATCATTTCATGAATGGAAATCCCCACAGTTTTATATTCACTTAATCTCTTGGAATCTGCATCAGAATACAAGTAATAAGCAAATAAAACTTCTTTTTCACAACAAACTTTGCAAAAAATGCCTTGCCTCTCTTGTGCTAAGTCTGGGCTAATATAACATCACCCAGACAGGCTTTTTCTGCAAATGAAGCTTTATTTCTCTGCTCTCTGTCCATTTTATCCACTAAAAGCAGCCAAGATGAGATAACAGCATATATTTGATACCTGATCATCAGAGATATGAGAACGTTTATCCAGGGAAAGTCTCAACAACGATAAAGGACTGAACTAATATTGTCTAACCTATTGTTGGCATCCTATGAATTAGTGGAATATGCAGCCAGTTTGTTTGTGTGACTATTTTCTTCTACAATGCACCCAAATACTGAGGGGAAATCATTCTACAACACCAAAAAACCAGCACCAAAACCTGCTGCAGGACTCCATTTATGGAACGTTTTGGACCAAACTTTTTTAACACAAAGAAAGCAAAAGTTACCCATGTCTGCAGTTCTACTCTGAGTCTTTTAGGAAATATTAATGTACTGATTGTGCTGCCCATAATTCACATCTTCTTGATGCCATTAGAAATAAATGGACTCTGTAAGGAGTTTTAGGTCTTAAGGAAAATATAATATATTCAGCCTTTGGAGCCTTAGGAAAGTTATTTTTTACAGAACATTATAAGATATTTAAATACAGAGAAAAATAACTTGATGAGATCTGTTTCTTTCTTAACTGTAAGAAATATATATATTTTTTGAAAGGTTGTCTATTTAGAGTCTGATTTGTAGATATCTCACCTCCCTACCTTTTCTCTCCTGTGTGCCCTCATCTTTTGTGAGGGTGATAAAAACTGCACCTGCCACAGCTACATTCTCTTCAAACCCAGCCTTTTTAACACATTACAGCTATAGGTCATAAGTCTTTTAACTCTTTCTTTTCTAAAAGAGAGTCCAAAAAATAATCTAATTATTAACAGTATATCATGGCTGTATACTTATATCTGAAGTCTTTCATGTTTTTTGGGAATAATTTTTGAACAGTATTAATATCAAGGACAATAAAGTTTCCTATGAGGAGCAAAACATGATTTTAAAAAATGCAAGTTAAAAGAAATTAAATTGGGTCCTACTTAGAAGACAGCTGATTGTATTTAACATCAGCCTTGACTGCCTTCTTATTTCCAGCTTATAGACACTCAGGAAAATAGAAAATGTTGGAGCTGACAAAACCAAAGGTTAATGCCCAGGAAGAATGGCTGGAGATGACTTGGAATACACAGTTCCATGAATAATGGACAGGCCTAATTCCACCCACTGGGCTGACATTGCAGGGGACTTCAAAGGACTCAACAAGTGCAACTGCTGAAAATCCACACAACAAGCTGAGCATTTTGCTGTAAATTGAAGATTTGCTTTTGAACCAGGCACTAGTTTGGAGATATGGAAACTATATGGAGATATATGTATTCACTGTATCCAGATTTTGCTGTGTCTTCTGAAGTGAACAAGTTGATAGACACGTTTTTCACTTCTTTCTGAGACAGAAAACAGCAATGAAGAAAAGTGCTATTTTTCCTCTTACAGCAAATTCAAGGTTTTGTAACATCAATTTGAAATAAATAGTAACAAAAAAAAGAAATCTAGTACCCAAGCACTAAAATCAAATAAGAACATGCTGTTATTTTTGAAATTCTTCTCGTTATAAATCGATGCCAATTAAATCTCAATATATGTGTTAATCTCAGAAACAAGGAACAATTGTTCCACAATTACTTGCTGCTGCATGTGCACATTTGTCCTCTCTGAAGTTAATTTGTAATTATTGTGAAGTTTAGAGCAGTTTGGAGGGAAGGTACAGAGGCAGCTTTGTACATCTTCCTAAATACCTTTTTTTCAGGTGCAGCATCTGTTGCTAAGCTCTAAATACCTACCTATTTTTCAGGTAATGTTTTCTCATCCATGGCAGGGCTTAATTTGTTCTCATGTTTCAGATGTCCCCTATTCTTTAAAATACCAGATGATTGGGTTGTTAATTTTGCAGTTAACAGCTGGCCTCCCTACCCTTTTGTGAACCCAAGAGCTGCTTGTTTCTTCTTGTAAACGACCTCATCTCACCCAAACTTCTCAAAGGGAGAAGTTGCTCCTGCTCGTTCTGGTCTTAAATAAATAAATAAACAAAGCAATAGGCCCCTACAATGTGATCATTAGCACTTAATAGCCTTAAAATGTATTTTCGAATGTAAAAGCCTGCTCTGTAATGAATAACAAAGGAAGTGTAATGAAAGTACAAGCAAGGAAGGAGTTTCCAGAGACAGTTGGTATCTAAGGCAGAGATCTACTCGATTCAGTAGCTAATTGCTAATTCGATGTCTAATTGCTCAGTATCACATTATGCACTTGTCTGACTTGCAGCAGCAGTTCAAACAGCTTTAGTGAGGGCTCCTTAACCGCACAGTTCCCTTCCTCACGTGGCACTAAATGTAATTATTCCAGATGCCATCTGGAATATCGAACAGATATGAGCAGCATCCCACCACCTGCAAAACGTTCAGCTGCTTCCTGGGCACTCCCAGGACCTTTTCCCAAGTGTACTGGTTTAAAGGTAAACCAGCAGGGGAAATGAACCCAACTCAAAAGAGAGATCATAAGCCAGAATAACAATTTAATAAAATAATACAATAAATACGATTATACGGACAAACCATTGGTTTTAACCCACAAAACCCAAATGTATAACCCAGCACCCTGGGGCATGTACAGTGTGGTGTTCATTGGGCCCCCTGAGTCCAAAGTAAAAGGAGAGGGGAAAAACCTGTTGGTGAGAGTGCTGGTGCAGTCTGGTCAAGAGTGGTGGTCTCAGTCTGGTTGAGAGCAGTGATCTGCACTCTTCCTCTGGATCCCACAAGTGGTTAAAAAAGTCCCAACACTCCAAGATTATATATTTCCCAGTTCAGGCAGGAATGCCCAGTGCCTCCCTGAGGGCAGGGAGTTCCACAATGGGTATGAGGACAGGAGCATCCTCCTGTCTCACAGGCTTCTTAACACCCAGTTTATAGCCTGAGGGGTCAGGGCTGCTCTGGGCAGATGGTGTAAATGGTCTATTGAGAACAGTTTCTGGGAAATGGCATGGAAGGCTCTAGAATACACAGTTTTGGGTTACACCCATACAATGATGAACTGGTCCCAGCTGTTCTAACTAGGACACCAAGGAAGGTGCTGCTTCTGCTGGACCAGCACAGCACCCACCCCACAGAACAAATCCATCACCATGCTATTGTCTGTCCAAGAAGGCACAAGGCAAGGCCACCCTTTGGCCCCTCCTCGGTGGCATCTGGAGGGAGCAGCACCTCCCTGACACCACACACGACCCTCTGCTGCTCTCCAATGAAATTTTAATAAGGACTATTTTCTCTCCATTATTGTGTGTAGAAAGTTATGTCCTCATAAAAAAAAATCACAGTGCAAGATCCAGGTTCACACCAGTCACCCAATTTATATTATAAATTAGCTGTGCTACAACATTGCAAAACTTTGGGACAGCTCGGAGAGTTTGGGGGCTGTTTCAAGGAGAACTCTGCAACTTCCCACGAGCAGGAAACATTTTCCAGGTCTGTGTTCTACCTTCCAAACATTGGAAAACATTTCAAAGGAGCACAGACTACGAGTGTTGCAGGTGAAGCAAGGTAAGAAACATCCCCAACTCGCTGAGCATCGTTGTGTTCAGAAATATCTGGTAGTCTCTGTATAGCAATTTATGCTACAGCAGCCACTGCATAGAAACAGCATTTTGTATCCAATTTAAAAACATGAATGTTCTGTTCTTACCCTAGAGCTTAAAGACAATTTACAGAAGTAGGGCAGTATGAAGTATTGCCACAATAAACTATTGTTTTACTTCCCTTTTACAGCAAAAATTAGGGGAACACTGCAACTGTTGTCAAGCCTTAAAATATGTTTGCAATAAAATAGAAGCCATTGGCTTTCTTTAATTTCAATGGATTTCTTCATTATTCAAAAGCCTCTTTAAATCTTTCATAGATTCAGATGTGATTTTTTAAAAAAAGAAATACATAATCCTTCAGCAATTAATCTGAGTCTCTGGCTACTGAAAAATTGGACATTGATGGTCTCTCACAGAAGGAGAAAGCACTTTAATTCTTCAAAACTTGTTTATTGGTTCCTCTGTGTTGGCAGGAATGTGAATATATTATAAAATGTTTTTCCTGTAATATTCTTCTAGAATAAATGAAGAAACGCCTTCTAATTAGTCACTGTGAATTAATTCGAAATCCATTCTAGTGGCTGGAGATTTACTTTTAATTGGACACAAATGATATGTTCATAGAAACTTACTATCTTTTTAATCACATGAAACTTCCTTAGCAAAGAGTGAGGATCCAGGACACTGCAAGTTAATAGAGACAAGAACAATTATTTCATGACTCTTTTCAGTGAATGAAAGGAATTAACTAAATTGGATAATGTGTTAATACAACAGGTTACCATCTTTTCCCCTCAACAAGAGAAGCACAGAGCAGCTCTAAAAAAAATCCAAGTTAGACTATTTTAATTAACATTAACAGCACTTCTCTACATGATTAGTCCCTCTGAAAGCAATGGAAATATCAGAGGATTAATGGAAAGGAATGAAACTGTCAACATTCAAATCCTTAGACCCTTTGAGGAGGAGCACTCTGGATTTAGGAAGGCTGGGTTTGCTGGTTTGGGCACACCACGGACACCAGATGATGGAGGTGGAAAGACATTTCTCTAGTTGGCATAAAAATCAGTGAATGCAGCTACAGATTCATCTGCTGCATTTTGGATCATGATAAGGAAGGGACAGAAAGTATTTTCAATCTGTGTAAACTAAAATAATGGAGAGCTTTAGGAGTCTGAGAGTGGATTTAGTTAGAACAAGCCTGTAACTCCTCCAGCTTTCACCAGTCACTCTGCAGAGTGAAGGAGAGAGATGTCTCTTCATGGTCTGTAAACCCTCAGCTAAATGGTGTTTAGACAAACAGGTAATTCAAGTCTACCTGCTGACAAGCACAATTTTAAAGTGATCCAGATGTGGGATAGTTGTTGATGCCTTTGTGTGAAGGAATAACCTTTAAACAGACGGAGCAGGGGAAAAAAAAAAGTAAAGAAAAATAATAAACCCCCCCCAGTATGGGAGTTGACAGATATTTGGATTTTAGTGCAGCATTTGACACTGTCTCATGAAATCTTAATTGAAAAATTAATTCAAGTCTGCTTGGCTGGAGACAATGGTGTGTGGATTGAATATTGGCTAAAAGACAAATGAAAAAAATGACGACAAACAGCTGTGAAACGAGATGGTTGGAAATGTCCAGTGGGGTAACACACACTGATTGTTAGCCTGGGTTTACTTCATATCTTCATTAATGATTTAGAAAAAGGACATAATTGAGATCTTAATTAAACACACAGATTATGCTCATTCTAGAAGATTTGAAATGTCAATAAGGAGAGTGAAATAAAGAGGTTCTGTGAGGAAGCGTGGGTGCACATTGGCCAAAACAGATTCAGCGAGGGAGGAAAATTATTTTACTGCAAACACAAAGCCAACAGAAAGCACAGAACTAATCAGAAGATGAACCAGTAATTTAGGAAATGGAACAGTAGCAATGGAGAATAGAGTTGGAGGATGTCACAGGAAGCATAAAAAGTAAAATACAAGTTTAAGATCCAGCACCCTTCGCATCCACTGGAAGCTCAGCCATGGACTTCAAAGGATTTTGGCCATGGATGGCAGTGACAGAGCAGGGATTATCTGGAACCTTGCTCTGGCCATTGCAGGCAACTCTGAGAAATGCTCTCCCAGAAAGATGTTGCATTGGAAGGGAATCAGAGGAGAGACAGAATAAAAAATTAAGGGGTTTTGTGAGAACTGAAGCGGGAAGAAAAATGAAGAGAATTAAGCAGTTATAATTTGGCCAAATAGGGAATAAGCAGGAACACAATAACAGCTTTCAAGTGTCTGAGGACATAAGCCTGTAGAAAGGATAATAATTATTCACTCTGTTATATGACAGTAGAATTTTAACAGGTGAAGGGAATATATTATAAGGGATGAAAGACATTTGATGTAAATATCAAGAAATGCAGATATTAAACTGTTGAATAATAGAAGAGATGGAAGTCCTATGGTCTGAGATTTCTAAAAATCAGATTGAATGCCAGCTATTGAGATGCAGAGAGTAATCTTTCCTATTCCCCAGGTTACCATGAAATACATGTGCCTTAAAAAGATTCCTGTCTCCTCCCAGCCCCTTCCTGTGCAAGTTCCATGTGTTTTAAAGCCTACACCAGGAGATGCAGAAATAGCAGAGGATAAATTGTTCTTAATAATGAATAAACACTCTTCCTATCTTTTGATTGTGTAATCTTCTCTCTGCTTCCACCCCTCCCTGATTAAGATTACAGTCTTTTCTCAAATGTAGTATTCAAGTCATTATCTTCAAACTGTTTTGCTCCACTCAGAGGCAAAAAAAGGCTTTACTGGCATGGGAAATGAGGGTATTTGTAGCAGTAACCCAAAGATTTGTTGGCAGAGGACATTTTTTACCACGATTTGTCTGAGATTGGTTGGTTTTTTCTGCTAGAAATGATGACTACAGGTGGTGTAAGACTCTTACTCAGTTTTCCTCTCTGGCCACATTATTTTCTTAAGTCTTTAGATCTTAAAATTATTGACAACATTAAAGGCCATTAGTAAATTTGTTTATTTGTGTGTGCCCACTCATTTGCACAGCAAAGAGCTTGACTAAAAAATATTAAGCAAAGAGAAAACTGTAAAAAGCTGACTTCTATGCCATAACACAGCTCACGACAGGGGAGGGAGCTATTTCTATTCAGCAGTTTCTGCTTTTTTTCCACCCTCTGTGTTTTGGTTCCCAAAAGTAGGAAGCAAAGACAAATTTCAGATGATAAATAAAGAAGTCGTTTTTTTTTTTTTTGCTTTCGATATGAAAAAGGCAATTTAAAATACAGCTAAATATTTGTAAACTTAGGAAATGCCAGCTCTTACTTGGCATAAATGATCACAGGTTTATTCATTTTGATTTTAGCATGACTATTTACACTAGAGGAGGATCTATACCACATATTTCAGTAGGTGTTAAAGTACAGGACTTCACTCACTCTAGTACCAGTTTTAATGATCAATAGTACACTTGGGTAACATTAAACCACTGCTTTTAGACTTTTCACACTACGACAGCCTATGTTAAAACACATTGAAAAATAGTTTCTGGCCATTTCTGATTTGATACAATGAAATGTGGATTAAAGAACTACTGGGGAAGGTTTGCCACGTCCAAGTCTAAATCACATGTATTTTACTGTAGACAAACATGTTTTGTACATCTGCAATGTCACATATTTATGCTTAGAAAATCAACATATCCTGCACTGCAGAAACAAGGATCTTGGATAAGAAGCTGAATATAAAGTGTTAGCAAAGTGCTGCAAGAAAGAGCAAGGACAGGAAGAAGAAAAAGCAGGGAAGAGGTGGCATCTTGTCCATGGAGACCATTACTGGAATGATCTGTTTAATTCTGCAACCTAATTTCCAATCTGACAATGAAAACAAGAAATATTCAGAAAATGAAAAGTAGGATGTCTGGAAAAGATATTTTATAGAAAGTGAATTATAAAACTGAATGTGTATGGTTTATCTGAGTATGGTGTAGGAGATGACTTTCTTGAAGTCAAGGAAGCAGTGATGTGAAAAATCATGTAATAATAAGTTATTAAAACCAGTAACTCTTCTGATCCTTACACAGACTGTGACAGCATCACTGACAGCACTGGAGTCTTGCTATTATGTGAGTCAGAATAAGTTCATAGTGGGGGATTTCTGTGCTGGTACTTTATCCCCAGATAAATTCAACCTGTGCTCTGATTTGCACTTACCTGAAAAGACATTCAAAATCAGCCCCAAATTCAATCTTGGATATATGTACAAATTATAAATACCTGGAATGAAACAGATTAAGGCTGGCTAAAATAAAGAATTAGCTCAAAACTAAAGGGAAAAAGATACCATAGCCTGTAAAATGTCCTGACATCCTTGAAAACCGAGATTCTGTATTTCTGCACACTCATATTATGAACTTAAAAGCATGAATACGTTTTATTCCTTGCCAGGTTTGTTCTTCTACTTGGAAAACATTTATTCTGCTTCTTGTTTACACTGAATTTAGAATTAATGTGACTGTTCTGGTTGAGCAAAAGCAACCTTGACTTGTATTAGGCATCATTTTATCATGCCAAGGTATCTTGTGTAAAAACATAACATGAACACAGTTCTCAGAATTAGGCTGGTTAATAATTACCATATAAACAGGTCAAGGATCAAAAGAGACAGTAAATTCTTGTGAAGTGTGTTTAGATTGTATTTCCAAATTACAATACTGAAAGCCAGAGCTGTCTTAATGTGTATAGAATAAATCTAACACCCAGGGGTGAAATATCATGGCCTCAGTGAGTGTTTTCCACAGAAAAATAATCAAAATAATCATCCCAGCAGTTCATTTGGGTAAAATAATACACTGTTGGCACTAGTGAAATATATCTTAGGTACAATAATATTTACCGAAAACTTACATAAAGCAAGCCATGTTGTCTTTAATACTGTAGAAATAAACAGAAACCCCAACTGAGAGACTCCCGTCCAGTTTCCTGATGAGTTTCTCAACCTATAAACCATTTTCCTGGTCCAACTGTCCTTCAAGACCTGCTTATACACTGCACTCATCAGCTTCCCCCAGGACCTGCTGTGGTCTTTTCAGCTAAAAACTGAACATGCATCTGTAATTTAACATCTTAAATACACATACCCTCAATAAAATCTCCTGAGTGGGTTTGTTGGTGCTGAACAGGATCGTTCTGGAGCAGGGAATGTGATGTGTGGGCATGGGCAGAGGCTGAGCACAGAAACTGCTCCAGGTGTAAAGGGGGAAAGCCTTGCCTGTTGGAATCAGGGTGTGTGAGGGGTCCCAGAACAACAGGTACCAACAAAGGTCTGGCAGCACAGATTTAAAGCTGGAAAACCAGCTGGTGGTACCTGGAAGATCCACCCAGGCCCCAGCACTCCCCTCTCTCAAAAGGCTCAAGGTCTGTGTCACCCACAGCACCTGTTCCCACCCCTGTTTCTGGTGTTACCATTACCAGCTGTTACCAGTTAATTTTTACCATTGGCTTAACAAGCTAATCATGGCCTGGCTGTGCCACCTGTTTGTGCTTTACCACTGAATGAATCACAAAATCATAAAATCAGACTGGTTTGGGTTGGAATGGACCTTAAACTCATCACATTCCACCCCTTGCCATGGGCAGGGACACCTTCCACTAGCCCAGGTTTCTCCAAGCCTGGCCTTGGACACCTCCTGAGTGGCTCCACTCTCTCTGCTGCTTAGGGCGTGGTCACTTTTGATCCTCTTAAAATGTTTCATTACATGGAATCAAGAGCATAATAACACCAGACTGAAGCTGAGGACGATCATGGAAGCAGCTGGAGTCAGGCAAATGTTATTTCCAGCTGAACTTGCTTGTGTTGTTTTAGTTGGCCAAAACTCAGGACATAAATGGCTCAGGCTCAAGAGTTTGTAATGCAGATGGCAAATACACATAGGACTAAAATACAGTCAATGACAATGTGAGAGTGACAGCGTTGCAGATTTGCTGAGGACTGAACAGTGGAGTTTCTTCAATTTGAATTATTTTTCAGGTGTTTTCCTTCCGCAGCAAAATTTGGGGTTTTATATTCAATCAAAATATTCGCAGAAAATACTTCTATAAAACTACAAACCAAACCAACCACTCAACCAAAAAGCCACAACGAAACGGTTTTATTTTTCTTCAAAAAAGTTGGAAGTGGAAAAGAAAGTAGTTCAATGCCCCATCAGGGACCTGACCAGAACACAGCCCTTTCTCGCTGATGTCTCACCACTCATCCAGCCAAGCAACACCATGAAAACTGAATAACTGAATTGAATGTCTCCCTCATTGTTATATTATATTTTAATGCTTTTTTTATTTCTAAGAAAAGCAATGTGGAATCTAAATTCCACTCAAATGACAAATCCATCCTGTGAATTAAAACCACAAACAGTTATAGAAAACAATTAAATCTGCATGTGCTTCTTTTGGAGCTTGGAAGGAATTGAAAAACTAACAAAAAACTCCGATCCTACCAGTGACTATAAACATGCAATAACTGGGAAAGGTCTCAGCAAAGCAGGAACAGCACAGATGAGTAAACACAGCTGAGCAGAAACGTGTGTGGTTCATTCAGTTGTTTGCCAAAGCACCCTTACTGCAGTACCTTATTTACAGAGAAAAAATAGCCCATCTTTGGAGTCATGTGCTGTTCCTGGCTCCTCAACCTCCCGCTTATCTCGGGGGTTAACCAGCATTTGGGGGTATAAATAGTTTGACTACTTTGGTAGCCGGCTCTTGGCTCTGTTATTCGACAGGAGAAGCAGCCAGACGGGAAAATCAGCTTTCAAGGTTGGTCTTTTCTGCTTCCTTTTCGGAGACAGGAGTGATAGGAGCGGGAGAGGTGGCAGCGCTGATGCGATCAGACAGGCGGGTCGGAGTAAACAAACGAAGAGCTGTTGCTTTTCCCCTCATTTCTGTGTTAATTTGGTGCCATCTCCGCGGGTCTGACATTTCCGAGGGCGGAGGGTGCGAGCAGAACCAGCTGGAGCTGTGACAGCTCCTCACCCAGGGCTCCGGGTGCTCCCCTGTCCTTTATCCCGAACTCTGGACCGGCCCCTTAGAGGCTGCTGGTCCTGCAAACTTTGCCTCTGGCACTGGCCCAGAAGAGCTGGAGGGTGTTCTGAGGTCCAGCCAGCCATGAGAATCTGGGAAAATGAACTGAACTGTCCCCCGAGCCCAGGGCAGGCTGCTAGACATGCCTGGCCCTGGGCTTTGAGCTGCTCACACAGCATGGACTAAAGGTGTTAAGCAGGAAATCAGGGTGTGTGTCTGTGTGTTTCCTCTATTTTGGGATCTCCAAACTAGAATGAACTGATTGCTGATGGCTGAAAATATCGTGTTGTTGGTCCTTTCTACGCTCTTTATTGTTGAAAACGCAAAATATAGAAAGGAATCCTAAATCATGGGAAGGAACAGAAGGTTGGAAGGACTCTAAAGATCATCATTTCCAACCCCTTGCCATGGGCAGGCATGGCACCCACCAGATCAGGTTGCTCAGGGCCCTATATGCTCTGGAGAATGGATAAGCACTTAAATATATTGCAATACTTTGCTATTACATTTTACTACTGAAAAATCTCTTCTTAGACCACAAAAGGGACATATAGACCTCTGTGCCCCACTGGGGGACACTGAGAGACTACAATATGTACAGATATATGGAAAAGCAAGGGGATGGTTTTCACCGAGGTGGGGTAACCCCTGTGCAAATGTGACCGGTGTAGGAACCATCTGAGCTGCAGAGGAGCAAAACACATCATCTAAATCTAAACATTAAAAAAAAAAAATCTAAAATAGGTGCAAAAAAAATCAATGTCAGCCCTTGCAGAAAATACTGGAGGTAGAATTAGCATTAGATGGTGTAAACTGAATGAGGTAAAATGAGGCATCAGAGTGGAAGGAAACTGCATGAATTCTTTTCTCTTTAAAGTGCTAGCAGGACATGAAGGTGGAATTAAAATGTTTTAAATGTCAGCTGCTTGCATCTCCCAGATCCCACTGGGAGTTTCCCAATCATCAAAACTCCAGCCATAATAAATGCACTCACACTTGTGCTGCAGTTTCTCAGCTCTTCCTCTCTCTGGCTGATCACGCTGGTTATAAACAGAACCCACAGGTCACACACTTCTGAGCTCATTCCCTGCTCCTCCACTGGTACAGAAGGGGTGGCAGAAAGGTGGATGCTTCAAATGTGTCTTTCTTTGTGCTGCAGTCGTGCCATGAGGTCAGCAAAGCTCAGACTCTGAGATCTACCAGCACTCCATGGTGCCTTCCCAGGGTGCTCTTTGCTTATGCTGGGAGGGTTCTGAGCTTTCAGGGCTGGAGAAGCTCCTCAGAGGTTGTTTGCAGCTAATCCTTGGTCACAGCTCAACAAGGCACTGGTGATATCTCAGAGCCTTCACAGTTAAAAATTCCAGCCATAATGTAACATGCCTGATTGCTCAGAGACAAGCTCTGAGTGATTATTCCTTCTTCTCCAGCTTCCTCAGGACACAGGAGTTGTGCTCAGCTTTTCCCTTCTCCTTTTCCTTTTGTCTCCCAGCTGGCCCCAAGGGCTCCTGCAGCAGCCAGGGGTTGACTGTGGCACAATTAAGTTAATTATTAGCAGTCACAGCCCTGGGGTCGATGCTGCTGGTAACTTCTGATTAACACGTGTGATGCTGCAGTAGCAGTCAGTTAAATCTTTGCATTCTCTCTCCTGGGATTGATCTCATTTTATAGATTTGCCAGCGTTTGTGCTCAGGTTTTTGGACCCTGGAGAAGCCAGGCTGCTCTGTCAGGATCCCACAGCTCCTCATCTTCTCAACCTTGGCATAAACCTCTCTGCATTTTTCCATAGCCAGCACACTTTCAGTGAGCAACAGCACTAAATCAATGCATTTCTAAGAATCCTTAAACATGAAGTTCCCAGGCTTTCCCAGCTCTAAAACCCTTAGAAAGGCTTTTCTTCCCTTTCTACACCTGGTTTTCTCTGGCAGGAATATGACTGTTACACAGCAATTTTCTTTCCATGTTTTTAAAGTGGTTGATTTTAATTTGGATGTATTTTCCCCTGAAAATCCTTTCAGTCAATATGGAATTACATAAAGCAGCTTTCTGGAGAGAAAATACAGCTGGAGAAGTTTCCACTGAGAGGTGTGTGTGTATTGGGGCGTGTGGGTGCATGGTCTGCACAGGGAAAACAGTTGCCTCCTGCCTGGAACCAAATCAGTTCTCTCAGTACCTGGCAGAGGGGAATATTGGTGCAAAGCTGCAGAGAAAAGAAGGAATCTGAGAGAAATGTGGAAAAGAAGAGTCTGGAAACCCAGCTCCTCCTGTCTCAGTGCCATGCAAAGAGCCTGCAGACCATTCAGTGACAGGACAAATTCGGTCTCAGTATTCGCTCCAGGACATCCCAGCCCTGCTTTGCACCACTTGCTCTGCTTTTATTTCCTTTGCTTCTTTATCCCTGTTCCCAGAGTTTCTCTGATTCAAGAAATGGTCTTCTGTCATTTCTCTCCCCAAAAACAAAGCTGCAAAGCAGATGGGGTGGATGAGGCCAGAACAGCTCCAGGGGTCCTGTACACCAAATGAGGAAGGAACAAGGACTGACTCTGGACAGTCCAGTGGACCTTAATTTCTGAGTAGAATAAGTATTTTCCAAAAAGTGTTTCTTTTTTTAAGTCTTGAAACTATCACTTTTGATGGTCTGCACTGAGCTCTAAGAAATAAAATGAAATAATGATGTATTTATATATTTCTGATCCTTCCACATCAAGAGTGATGCTCTCAAATAGGGACAGGGTGATGCTGGGAAAGTAAATTTTTTGTTATCCTCAAAAACCCTGATAGACTGAAACAGGTTGACTTGGCTTAGAAATATGGTGCAGCTAATAAAGATGTTTCCTTCTTATAAATCTAACCATAAAGAACCACCCAGGAAGGGAGAATACAAGAAGAAATTATAAAATTCATAATGAAATTTTGTTATACATTTATCTAGAAAGGGGAGTAAGGTTTCTAATCACCGGTGACTGAGATTTTCAAAGGTTTTACATTAGGAGCAAAGTGGGTAAGAAACTATAAGATTATGCTTAATCAAGTAATGAGTGAAATAATATATGATGATTTTTTATAACAGTAGAGATCTGGGCATGACACAGTAGGTCTTGAGGAACTATACTGTGAAAAAAACCCAATTCTGATTTTTGTTAACAACATGTTCAGAAGGAAAAAGGTAGGCAGGAGTTACCAGCCTGCTCCAGCAAATAGATGTTTTGGGGTTTATTATGGCTAGTGGACCTCTCTAGCTTAATTAAACTCTGCTCTTATCAGCTAAGTAACACTGAGGCATATAAGGAAAGGGAGATGCTACATTTTTAACAAAATAAACAAGTAAACTCAGCTTTACCATAATCTTTCTATCTCAGAACAAGAGAAAGGAAAAGGAGGCACTGGAAAATCCATATTTAAAAAAAAAATTACAGATATTCTTACCAATACCAATAAAATCAGGGATACTCCCTGAATTCCTTTCAAGTGGGAAATCCACTGTTGATTTCCATCAGAAGAGGGACTGTCAAGATTTCCCAGCTGCTAATCTTGAGTAGAAGTTGAATGCTTTACATGTGCTGCACACAACCTTAAATAAAACACAGTTATTGCCTTCACTTCTACGTTATTCTCAAAAGGGCAAAAGTGCTGTGTAAGTTGGGAAAGCTCCCAAAAACATTTTTAGACAAATGGGATATTTTAGGCGTCGTTATTCGTAACACAAATGAAAATATTCCACAGTCCCACTTATCCACATAGGTTGGCTTAACAATTTCTGAGCTCATTGTTTCATCACCTGACACTGGAAATTAAATGTTCAACTTTGTTTTCTTCCCAGTCCTCCTGCCATGATGCCTATGAAAAACACCACCAGGACAACTTTTGGGCTGAACTGACTGTAAATCAATTTATGTTCTGAATCATATTTATCGTATTTGTATCTTGCTATCTGCACACAGTTGGAGACACTGCCCAGTTGAAAGACTTTTTCTGAGTTTCTGGTCAAAAAGGAGCAGAACCAGGTGTAAAACTGCTTTTTCTCACAATTCTCAGAGCTTTTGTTGCCTAGAAGACATTTCTGTTCACTCCTTCTGAGTGTTTGCCGTGTTTTCTTCGTCGTGACTGAACCTGAATTCAAAATCAAGAAGATGTATAATAACAACAAACTTTTTAATTGACCTTTATCTTTTTTTACTGGCAGTCACTTGCAACACATTAACCATTTTTGGCTGCTTTTGAAGAATAACCAGACATTTTTTACTGCATTTTTTAGATTTAGTTTATTTTAAGAGTTAAGCAACCATCTCTGAATCCATTAATGTCTGTATTGGTAGATTCATCAATCTTCATCTGGATGAAACTTCCTTTACTACTTTTTCCAGATAGCTGCATTTACTAGAAAATGAGCTATCTGTGTGTATATATATAAAAATAAATATATATATATGTTCATTATTTATAGATACATATATTTATTATTATGAGTTGTATAAATATATATATCATTACTTCCATGCTGAACATCTGCATACATGCATGTTATCACTTAAACCTTTAAGGTTTTACTTTGTATTTAAAGACTCCTTTTGATGCTTCATGCCATTCACTCAGATATAACAGCAATGTGTTCCACAGCAGCAGCATGGTTCCCATATATTTTATTTTTTTTAGTATATAAGAGGGAAAAATGTGTTTTATCTGCCTTGCAGAGCTTCAGACATGTGGAATGTTGAAAAGAAAGATTGTCTTTGTTCTGATTTATGAGCAACCAAGGGGAGATCCCCCCCTTGGGATGTTTTTGCTGAAGTGGAACCACTTGGAGATTGAGCTTCCTCCCTGTGTGCCCTGATAGTCTGGTGGGTGCTATTCCAATCTGAGCTGAAGCACAGGTATTTATTGTAAGAGAGGAGTGCAGAATATTTGCTGAGTAAGCCCAGACTTTTTGCATTATGACAGGGATTTAAAGGGACAAAAAAAAATCAGTCCCAGCAGCAAGTCTCGGGGCACTCCATATTAACCTCTCTGTATGGCAAGAATTAGATCTTTTTTCTTCTCCTTTGTTTTCTCTATCTCATGAATAGCTTTTAATCCATGGCAGAAATTTACCTTTTACACTGTAGTTTTCAAATTTCTATAATAGGCTTTGGTGATGGATTGGGTCATAAGCCTTCTAAAACTACCACTGAGTGATCTCCTTAGGTTGGTTTTTATTCTGTGAACCTTTCTGCTGGCATTCAATAGATCTATGGGACAACATTTTTAACCATTCCAAAAGGGGAGGGGGGAGGATTTCCCCCTCTTTCACCACTTTGTAAATGTTCTGGGGTTTAATATTCACATTTGTCAGTGGTTATAACACTGGACTGGACACAGCAGGAGTTGCTTGTCGATAATTTGGAGAGGAGGAAATCTGGAAATATCCAACATAGAATTATCCTCTTTCTGAAAGGACACATTCACTACTAAATAGATGGATAGAAAAAGAGGCTATAAAGTGCTACTGTTCAGTAGCTAAAAATCTGGTGGTATCCTCTGGGAGACTATTTTAGGAGAGGGAGCAACTGTGCAGCCTGTAATATGCCACTGCAGTGTGATCCACAAGCCAGGATGGTCCCAGCTCCCCACTGGGAGCTGAATAAACTGAGTTGTGTTTCTTGTCTTACAACAATTCCTGATCCAGTGTATTCCCACTGAGGTGCATGAAAGAAAAGGAACCTTTCCCCTTGTTTTTAATCTGAGCTAAAAGGTTTTTCTCTTGGAGTACTTTGAGGGAAGCTAGAGGACAGTATGTGTTGCAATTGAGGAGGAAAGGACACAGCGTGGAAAAGCTCCCTAGAGCCAAGGAAAAAGCTGAAGGGTAGTTGAGGAAGAATCCTAAAATGTTTGGGAATATTAAGAAGAGAATAAATAATCAAATGCTTAGTGATTTGGATGTTAAAATTCAACTAAATCCTTTCTAAATGTGACTCTCAGTTATTTCACGTAGGTTTAAAGATTTGAGATCTTGGTTTAGTTTTGTGTTGTGGGACAGTCTTATCTCTTGTGTCACAAGCCCATAAAACTGGTTTTATGGAATTACCTAGTTTTATGAGGGATAGTATCGGGACCAAGCCTTGAATCTTAACCAGGTTTGCTTTTCCCTTTATCTCATACACAGCTCCCAGGGGGTGGGTTCAAAGCAAACTGAAAGGAACCATTTTTCATGGCTCATGTCCCAGTGCAGTGGATTTTGTCACCAGATGTTCTGGATGCTGAATGTTTCTAAGGTTGTAAAAAGTGCTTGGATGAATTCAAGGAAGAAAAACTGTTTGGCAACAGAAACTAAAAGCATCACCTCTTACTGAGACTCCATTTTCTGCTGTCTGGGAAGTTTTACTTGCATCAGTTTATGTTTTGTCTGCTCTTCTTCTTCACTTTTGCAAAGTTTTGGACAGAGTCCAGAGAAGGCCACAGAGTTGAGTAGAGGGATGGAGCATCTCTGCTATGAGGAAAGGCTGAGAGAGTTGAGATTGTTCAGCCTGGAGAAGAGAAGGCTCTGAGAAGATCTTATTGTGGCTTTTCAGTTCCAGAAGGGAGATGATAAGAAGGCTGGAGAGGGAATTTTACAAAGGCCTGGAGTGACAGAACAAGGGAGAATGGCTTCAAACTGAAAGAGGAGAGGTTTAGATTAAATACTGGGAAGAATTTTTTCCCCATGAGGGTGAGGAGGCCCTGGCACAGGTTGCCCAGAGAAGCTGTGGCTGCCCCATCCCTGGAAGTGTCCAAGGCCAGGTTGGACAGGGCTTGGAGCAACCTGGGATAGTGGAAGGTGTCCCTGCCCATGGTAGGGCTTGGAACTGAATGACCTGTAAGGTCCCTTCCAACCCAAACCATTCTGTCATTCTATGATTTGTTGATTTACCTTTGCTCAGATTCTGCTTGGCCATTCTTGCACATTCTTCATTTAATTAAAAATGTTAATACTTCCCTGCAGTTACCATATCCCTGTAGTTAACATATCTCTGCAGTTAACACATCTCTTTAGTCATACAGGGTGGAAAAGTAACCCTGAGTCACACCACTGTCTGAGGTGACCAGTCTTGTAGAAAAAAAAAATCTTCTCAGTTTAGTTGTGATTTACTTAAAAACTATATAACGGGGAACCTGGAAAGATTAAATCTGTTCAGAAGTGAGCAAGGAAAATAAATATTCAGGTATAAATTATCAAAAAGGGTAATCTGAAAAATATTCTGAATAAATTATGGATAAGGTCAGCATGGCAGAAGCATTCATAAGATTCAAAGGGTAAGTGCAGTGCATTGAGGTTCCAACTGCAAAGGGACACCATGTCCAACATCTTCATTAATCCCTACTTATCCAAGGCATCCTCAGTGCTCTCTCCTAGGCAGACTCTTGATTTTTGAGATAATATAGAGTTTTGAAAGACTGAAATGGTCTATGCAAGGGGTAGAAATGCAATAGTGAAAATTAGGTGCAGTTATGAAATTAATGGAAGCTTCATTGGAAATTGCACTGTACGTAACATCAGGGTCAGCTGTGCAGTGTTTGCATCCTAAGCCTGTGCTACTGATGATTCTTATTAAAATAATTATTTTAAATTATTTTATTTTTATTATTTTATTTTTGTTATTTTAATAATTTTACTTCTACTGCTTATTTTAATTTGTTTTCTACCTGAATTTCAGCGAACACCGCTGGTGGTTTTCGAAGTGAGACGAAGTCCTGTGAAAAATACTGAGCTGTATAATCAGAAGCAAAATGAATCTGAGGGGCTTGCTTTCTTTCTGGTTTTCTAGGATTTCAGATGAATAGCAGCCATGAGATGAGCCAGCTCTGTGGTGATGAATATTGCTTAAGGGCAACAGCACAACCTGGTGGTTTATGGTTATTCTAATACATCAGATCAGGTATCTGCACAGAAAACACAGAAATTTCCCATCCCCACAAACCTGCTCAGAACTGCAGCTGTTTTTCATTAGTTCATTCCTAAGATACTATTTTACCTGAGGTTTTCAGAATAAATAGAAAAAAACAGACTGTCAGGGCACTGCAAAAAGATAAAGTAGCAGATCCTTCCCAGCATCACTGACTGTGAAACGTCGAGGTGCAGTTCCTGCTGGATATGTCTGAATTTTTGTTCCAAGGTAATAGTTAGAGGTGTGTAACTAAAAAGAAAAGCTTGCAATATGCAGCATGCAAAATTTTGGAAAAATAGACAAAAGGAAAGTGTGTGTAGAAAAAAATGCAAGTTTGTCTTGCTCTTTCTATTATGTCGAAGCCAAGCAAAGTATAAAATGCATTTACACAGAAGGAATATTCAGACACCAATAATAACATTTATTCTCTTTCCTCTGTGTCTTCAGGGTAAGTGACGTTGGTCAGGGTGTATCTTCTGATGTGGCAGCGAAGTGAAACGGGTGGCAAATGTGTTTAGACAGAATTTCCAAATAAAATGAATGACATTTTGTGTTTTGCTGGGCTCTGAAGAACAGGCTGTTATTACTGGCAAAGCAGCTGGGACTGCTGTGGGTGCTGAACTAAATATCTTGCAAACTACATATTCAGGTCACTTATTGATCTTGTAGAAGGGGACAAAAGCCATTGACTGTAACTAGAAAAGGTTTCAGTCCAGTGTTGGGATTGTTACTGAGATTGTGAAAGGCTTTTTCATAGACTCACAGAATTATAGAATGGTTTGGGTTGGAAGGGACCTTAAAACTCATCTTGTTCCAAACTCCTGCCATGGGCAGGGGCACCTTCCATACACCAGGTTGCTCAGAGCCCCATCCAGCCTGGCATTCGCCATCTCCAGGGACTGAGAATCCACAACCCTTCTGAGTTATTTATCTTCAGGTTGTGTCCAAAACACAGACTGCTCAGTCCTGCTTGGCTTGATAGAAAGAACCTTTGATTTCACCTGGGCGGATTTGGACCTGAGAGCAAAGGGATTTTAAAAGACACCTATGGAAACACTGAAGGACTAAAGTGCTTTGGGGCAAAAGTAGCATTACGTTTATGCAGCAAATATTCCTACAGGACTTTCCTCACAAAGAAATGCTGAGGTGTCTCTTTGCTTCATCTTTGTCCTTTAGTTCAGTTCATGGCTGAAGAATGACTCACAATCCTGGTCCAAGAAAGCATTGAGTCCACCTGGAAGTATGATTAATGCATTTAAACTCGTTCAAGTTTTATTTGTTTATGGTGTTCAAATATATAAAGTGTGTTGAAATTCATGAAGATGATTATTATTCTGCTTTGTTTTATAATAGAGGAAATACATTATTACATAAATAGGACAAAATACTCTGAAGCCAGTGATGACACTTCTGAAAAATTGTACAAAGAGCTTTGGAAAAGTGTAGAATAGAAAAAAAAAAAAAAAGGAGACGATAAAAAAGAGAAAGAATTGTTTTCTTTTTCTTGAGTGCCAAATTAGAGGACAAAATCATCAAAGACCAAATGCTGTTGTCCACAACTTTTCCCTATAGCCCACTAAAGCACAGGGAGATGATGTGGTTCCTGCATCCCACTAGAGCAGGTATGGGAATCATGCTGAGTTCTGCCACAGGTATCCACAGCTATGGACAGCAAACAAACCTCTGAGATGAAATGCCTTTGTGCCAGCTTCCCACACATCCTGCTTCGGGGTGGAGGAACTCCAGATTATTTTCCAGCTTGCTGAAAAGGATTGGTGAGCACGGTGATGTCAAGTCTATCTGCTTGATGTGCTTTGATCACTCTCTAATTATATCCCATCAGCTGAGACACTGATTTGTGCTTTGCTCCCGAAGAAGAGACAGTTTTGATTGCTGGATGGAGCATCTCAGATCAGCTGGGTTGAGTTGACACGTCTCCCATCAGCCCCTCCTGCCACAACTGCTGGGTGATGTCTGGGGCAGCAGAGAAACTTCTGGGAGGGTCAGTCCTCCACTCTTCTTCCCCTGCTCTTTGCTAAAGTTAAGCCATACTTTCATCTTAGCAGAAAGAATTTGTTGGAAATAATTTGCTGTACTCCTTGGGGGCATCTTCCTATCATGGAATCATTCAGGTTGGAAAAGCCCTCCAAGACCATCAAGTCAAACTGTTAACCCAGCACTGCCACCCATGTCCTCAAGGGCCACAGCCTCAACTTTTTTTAACACTTCTAGGGATGGTGATCCCACTGTTCCAGCCTGTTTCTTTTCCAGACAACCCTTTCAGTGAAGAAATCTTTCCTGCCATCCAGTCTAACCTCCCCTGGGGCAGCTTGAGGACATTTCTTCTGGTCCTGCCACTTGTTACCTGAGAGAAGAGACCGACCCCCACCCGGCTCCGACCTCCTTTCAGGGTGTTGTAGAGAGCAAACTCTTGACAACTGAGTATCAAAAACCCTCTCAGGGAATAGTCATGTTCCCAGTTTTCACGCTCTCCTTTCTCCCTGTAAATGGAGGGAACATGGAGAGCGTCTGCATTGTTTTCACAGTGTCATTTGTACCCCAAAAATAAATGTTGCATCAGCACTTCAGTACACGTAGGAGGAGGAGCAACAGCTCTGTAGAACTAATTCAGTGTGTTCCCATATTTGTCCACCAAATTGTGTGTTCTCATTGCTGTAAATTTTGCATTAAATTATTTAGGTCAGCTTCAATTTGGAAAGCAACAGAATAAACACCATTTTTTTGCCTCATTTACATGTCTGTGATTATTGTGAAATGCTTTGCTTCCTAAATTAAAGTGATGCAAGCAGTCTGCCAGGAAAATAAGCAGCAATATTTTTTGGTTATATTTCTGAAAAGCTGGATGTGACACTCTCTCATTAACCCAGGAGTAGGTGGACACCTGGAAAAGGAAAATTCAGAAAACACTGGATGTGTCCTAATTTTCCTGTAAACTAAACAGCATTTTGGGTCTTTGCCTAATGGTTTAAGTATATAGTGCTGCAGACATGGGCACTGCACACCTTTGGAGCTGTTGGGGTTGGTGTATCAATATCCCTGATCCAGGGATTAAGGATTGCTAATGGCATGGAATGGATGCATTGTCAGGATACAGGGTATCACATTAAAAGTCATTAATAGCTCTGTCCTGTGCCCTGACATGATGCAATCCAGCAGCTGTCCCGTGGAGAAACTCCTCAGGCATCCTGTCAAAGGTGGACATGCTAATAACTGGAATGGGACTGGCTCAGTGCATCCTGATGGTGCCAGAGCCCTTCCTGCTTCCCTCTCAATGACTTGTCCTCAACGCCTGCCCTCATCCTACCTCTTGTTCTCGCTGCTGGAAAAATGCCAAAAGCTCCAGACTTCATTTCTGGCTGATCCTGTCTCAGACAAACACCCCTCTGTTCCTCAGTGTATGGCAAGGAGCTTCCTATAAACAATTCCACACAACTTTGTCACCTCCCAGTGCCTTACATTCCTTTGGTTTTACACTGACAAATGTTGCTTTGTGGTTTTCAGTGTGTGTGAGTCCCATCTTTCTGCTCCCACCAGATGCCACTTATGTTAAATGGAAAGCTTTTTGTCACCAAGGCTGCTCATACTGATCTTCTTTGCATTACTTGAAGATCATGACTGAAAATCCAGTCGTGAAGTGGCCCAGCACAGCTTTCCAAGTGAAAGGTTTGCTCCATATAAATCTTTGGATGTTTGCTATGTCCCATACTGGTTATCATCACTGATGGGGTGTTCACTGTGGGGTCACTGTCATCTCCAGCAGATATTTTGGGTTTACCATACTTGGAGAATCTCACCCCGTTATTCAAGTGAGGCTGTTGGCTGTTGGTGTTTTCCTACCTCAAGATTTTTGGGTGAGGAGGAGGAAGCTGCAATATGTCTTCCTTTCAGCCACTTTATCGAAGAAATATCCATTGATGAACAGGAAGCACCTCTGTAGCCTCTGCTTTGAATCTGCTTCTGTCTGTTCTGGTATAATTATGTCAGCAAAAATTTATCAATTTTACTCCTTGCCCATCTTCTCTGGAAAAAGCTTCAAAGTTTCTCTGTAAAACATTTGGATTCAGCCCCTTTTCCTATTTCATGCACCAATACTTAATTTTTGTACAGATTTTTATTGATTGCTTTTCTTAGGGTTATTTTATTTTGCTGTTTTATGGCTGCTGTTAACATTTACTAGGGAAACTATTTTTTATAGTCTGCATGTGAGGACATCACTGCAGATTTTTTGGCTTCATGAATAGCCAACTAAAATTTGGGGTGTGTGGGGGGAGATGTGGAATAAAAGGAGGAGAGAAAAGGTAGCACAGGAAGGTTAGAAAATTGCTTTTCACTTTTCACGTGGTTAAATCCTAAACACTGGTAAATGCCTTTTCACTGGGGAGGACAGCTCATATCTGATATAGGCACAAGTGTCCTTGATCAGAAAAGCAACACCACAGACACTTCCATCTCTTTGTGCAACATTCCAAACCTTCCGTGTTTTCAGCAGCTGGGGGTGGGATTTGCCTTTTTTTTTTTTTTTTGGCGTGAACACGAAAATTAAACTCACTTGAATGCTTTCACTGAGCAAGCCTGAGCCATCCTGTATTCCTCCAGGGGCACTGGGAATACACTCACAGTCTTTTCCAAACTAAATGATTCCATGATTCTACTTTATGGAAGCTGTGCTCCTGTGGGATGGGCACTGGAAAGCAATCCATGTAAATCTCACCCAGCAGCACCCACCCACCTACCTGTGGGTTTTCTTCAGTGTGAGTGAGTTGCTGCTTTGGCAGAAAGGAAGGCACAGGAGTTTGTGCCATGTTATTCCATCTGTGCCTCCTGAATCCATTTCCAGACCGAATCCTCACTACAACTTTTATTATGATTGATTATTGTGCACACAAGATTCACAGCTGTGCTGGTGGCTCCAACAAGAAGCGCTGGCAGTTCCTGGGCAGGCTGCTCCCACGTGGCTTTCCTTCCCCAGCTCAGGAGCCCAGGGATATTCTTCACTATCTTCCTTTGGGTATTGCCTGTGGTGACTTCTAGAAAATGTAATCTCTGAATTCCAAGGGCTGACTTCTGTTTACTGTGGAAAATACATGGAAATGCTTCTTTTTGTTCAAGATTACCATCAAAAATTCTTTATTTTTAATGATATATTGAGAGAAAACCTACCACACTGCAGCTATAAAAGTGGGGTGTTTAAAACAAACCAAAAAGAACAGTGTCTTAAAGTCCTGGGTGTCTGAATGCAATTCAGACTTTCTATGATCTTGGGCACATCTTTCAATTTCCCAGTATCCTTGGTCTGATAACTTAAATAGAAAGTCTTCCAGGTTGTATACTGTCTTTGTGCATTTTGTACTGAACCTGCCTTCAGGCAAAAGGGAGAGAATGAGCAGAGTGTTGTAACCACTAAAACTGCCTCTTCTCCCCGAGGTCAGCAGGGTCTGCTCACAGTACCAGGTTCTCTAGCACTGCCCTGAAGTTTTCCTTCCCTGCTGCAACTCCTGCTAGGGGAAAATAGGCTTAGGCATCATTTTTGGTGTTAAAATGCTCCTACATGATAGAAGGAAAGGGATTGCGAGAAGTCAGTGCTGTTTCAGGCTTGTACATTTTCCTTCATGCAAACAAAGGTGAGAGAAAGGAAAGACAAGGTTATGGGGTGGGTGAATTAATCAGGGACCTGCATAGGGTGGGATAATCATGAGCAAAATGTACTGTTATTAAACTAATGTAGAATAACTCTATCCCCTGTATAATATAATGTTCTCTAATAGTTATATTTGATTAATGTTTTAAGAGCACTGTTGGAATCAATATGGCTTTAATATTTTGACTCGTGTCCTCAAAATCCACATCGAGCCCCACATTTGGAGCATCACGTTACCCTTCACTTAATGTTATGTACTTAATATATAAACATATAGCAAGAGCAGAGGGGGTCTCCTGTACTTTAGCACTCAGCCACCTGCTCTGACAAGGTTGTTGTTGAGGCAGATGGCCCCGTGATGGATTACCTGGGACTCACCAATCCCGGCGTCTTTCCGAAACATTTGCACAGATGTTTGTAACGAGGTTTTCATGATTCCACAACACTTACACATCCACAGAGGGAAGGGAAGTCCTTCTCTTGGGAAGTCACCCAGCCTGAGAAGTTTACTGCTCTGGTGGCTCTGAGCTTTCCTGACCCCGTGGCAGAGGACGGCCTGTGGTGCCCCAGCAGTGCCAAAACAAGCACAGCCTCTTCCAGGGTCATTTGGTTTTTTCCCAAAGTTATATTTCTTTCCTGAAACACAAAGGCAAAGAGATCAAGTCTGCTGGGAATTATAGAAAATAAAGTAAAACTGGCTCTGTAATGTTTTTTTTTTGTTTTGCCCTGATGCAATTTTAGTGTGGAAAAATAAAACGTGTGTCCCGATGTGGCCAACACAGAATCATTGTGGCTGGAAAAGCCCTCGAAGATCATTGAGTCCAACCACTAACCCAGCACTGCCATAGCCACCATAAATCCTGTCCATAAGAGCCACATCTACATGTCTTTTAAATCCCTCCATCAACACTTTCTTCTTTCTACTTGAGCAAAGCTGTTGGAAAGGGCTTTTCCAGCACGGAGGCTGCAGTGACCTCCCACACCTCCTCTCCCAAAAGCTTCAGGCCTACCACAGGGGCACCAGTGGATCTGAAACTTTATCTCGGGCCAAACACTTCGTTATTTCCACTAAAATCCACAGTTGTGACATATTCAGGTGCTGTGACCCATTTTTGGGGCACACTGAACTTGTTTGCTCTGTAACTTCCCTCCCGCAGGTCCCAGCAGGTCCTGATGTCGGGCTCAGTTCTTTCATTCCTTTTTTCGCCACGCTGGATGAAATTGAAATCTGAACACAGCAGTGACTTAAGATAAACCTTTGAACATCCCTGTGGTATTTTTCATTAGAGGTGTTCCTTCTCTCATGGATGTAGAAACCGAAAACCTAAAATAAAGAGTGAGAATTGGGATGACTGAGGAGAATTCCCACCTTTCAGGTAGAAATTCTACTTTAGAGATTCAAAGGAGCTCATTGATCCACCAGACTTCTTAGTTATTCACAGAGTTTGGGTGTGAGAGAACATAATATCATGAACTTCAATCTCTATTGGCGGGTGACCATGGGAATTCAAATATCTTTATTTTAAACAACTAGAGCTTTACTGTTCATAGGAAAGAAATGGGGAAAAAAAGGTGTATAGTCAATTAATTAATCATCTGCAGAAATCTGAGAAACCTAACTTGTAATTTAATTAGCTTTAAAAAGCTCACACAAGATGAGCTCTTTGCTGAGGCTTCAATTTTGCCTATTTTCTTGCAAGGTAAACATCAGGCTATAATAATGTCATGAAAGACATATTTTGTACACATTAATCATATTTTATTGAACCTGATCCCCACATGAGACAAAATACTGAGTTATGTAATACCACAAGGAATTAAGAATACATGAACATTCAAAAGAAATAATAATAATAATAATACCTTTATCTTTTAACTGGCTATATCTTCTCATTGGCTCTGATTTCTCCAAGACATTTATAAAAGTACAGACCATAATTGTGCTAATAAAGAGGAAATTATACTGATCTATAATTAGAGTAATAAGGAAAAAGGCACAGCAGATCATAATTGAACCAATAAGGGGAAAATATAATCATGTTTAATGGCTTATATGAGTGTTAGTGTCTCCTGTATACTTAATAAATTGGTATCTATTTTCCTGGTGTGTATCTAAGACACCTTTCCTAATATTATCAAATTACCCTTCAGATCCATTGTTGGGAACTTCTGCTCATCCTGGAAGGCACTCTGTGGTGAGGTTTCTTGGAATAATCAGAATAACAACAGAATTTTGGACGGGTCTGACCATCAGCTACAGTCACTTGCAGCAACACTTCAGCTGTCTCCAGGTTTATTTAAGGTGTCCCTGGTTTACATCCATGGATATACAGAGGTGTGTGGGCAGTAAGAGCAATCAGTCTCATACCAAACATATTTTCAAAAGAAATATGGAAAGAGTTGAGAGGTGTAACCCTTCATGGTCACTGGATTTGGGCATGAAAAGATTCTCTGCAAACTCAAAACAAAAGGCAGTGATTTATTTCCTAATATTCACAGTAGAATATCATGGCTGCAAGCCCCAAAGCTGAACATCAGTAGTTCTTTGCTGCTGCTGAGCTCCCTCTTCTGTGTTTTTATTTTTTACCTGAAAATTTCACATCTTGCAGCTTTGATGTTTTTTTCCTGCGAGTCCTTGAGCTGTTAAGTGTCCCCTTCTCAGCAATCTTACCCCTGTCTGCAATTTCACCTTTTGCATCTTGTGCAGCTCGAGTTTACTTGTTTTTCCTCACAGCTTTTTTTTTTCTCCCAACGTGGTGGTTTTCTCAGAGGTCTCAGCCAAGGTCACACAGATGCTCAGCGTGAAAATTCAGCCAGGGATCAGAAAGAGCTGAACCCTCCCGAGGGATTTTAGAGCTGGAGTTTAAAACAACCTCCCCACATCTTCACACAAGTGACATTACATATAGTTCAGCTATAATTTGCCTTTTGATTACCCTCCCAGCAATTAAAAAAATAAGAATATTTCCTACTTTTACATAGTATGAGCATGTAAATATTTCCCTGGACCTGCCCAGGCTTGGTATGTGACATCCTTTACTTTGAAGGGACATTTGCAAAGCTTTTCAGCCCAGTTATCCTCACAGGAGCCCAGGTGCTCTTCCAGAGCTGTAGATGGCTTGGAAGGGCAGGACCAGCTCTGGTGAATGGGGCTCTTTGTGTGCAGGTAGACCTTGAAAGCTCAGAGGGCTATGATCCTATGATAATATGGAATGTGCATGACTGAAGATATTAATAATTTCCAAAAAATCTGCATATGCTTAAATAATATCCTGAAAGGCCCCTAAATGATTAATTAAATAACAACAAAAATATATTTTATGATATATATTGATTATGCATTTCCATGTATGTTTATGTATTTATATATAATAACTATTGTTCTCTAAACTTCTTAGCCTGATAAATATCAATCTTCCCTAGAGCTGACCTTGGCTTTCACTTCTTAAGACACCTGGACAGACATCTCTTGTATTAAAATTCCTATGACAGTGTGACACTTCTTTCACATATACACATGAAATAAGAAAAAGACACTTTTATAATTTGCAGTGAACTTTCAGAATATTAAACGAAAAAATCATATAACCTCATAAAACCTCATTAGGTAGATGGATGGAGATATTTAAAAGTAACGAAATAAATATATATCTGTATGTATATATACAACACACACACACATATATATATATAAAAATATATATCCACACACACATATAGTATTCCATGCACTGATTTATACCTCCTTTCCTTTCAAGCTCCCAAAGGATAACTGAGAAAACAACGATTCTACACAGAATTACAAAAGGCATTAAATGTATTTAAGCTCTAATTTTCGCCCAGGTATTTTTAGTAAGCTCAGCAATAACTGAAAGAAATGTTTCCTTGTGCAGCACACAGTTGTGAAACTTTAATTTATATGTTAATTTTTTAATTAAAGGGAAAAAATTATAGAAGAGGGTCTAGTTTTCTTTAAAAGTGCAGCATAATAGTCTAACATTAGACTGGAGGATAATAGTTGAGATGTCTAACAGCCCAACCACTCTTCCCTGAGGACACCCAGGTAACCCCAAGGCTGAATTCAGTGTTTTCTGCTGCCTCAGGAACAGCCCAAGACAGTCGATTCACTTATCCCAGGGTCACCTTGTCACAAAGGCTCCACATTTTGCATTTCCTGAGGGTTCTGCCTGAGAGCAGAGGGTGTTTGGGTGCCCTGGGCACTGTAAAGAGGAGCAGACAGGGGTGAGGAGGGGGGAAGGCACAACCCTGATGGCAGATACAGGAAAAGGCAGACAATGCTGGAAAACAGATAAAGCCAAAAGCAGCACTTTTAGTGTTTGAGTGTCCTGTGGTTTCTCTGCCACTCAAGGCAAAGAGGTTTGAGAATGTAATGGTTAGTCACAAGCATCTGAAATACCTTATTTAAAATCTAACAAGATTTGGGGCTTGTAATTCATTCCTCTGGTGTCATGGAAATGAAGGAAATGTGTCTCACCTGGCCACGTCTCCAAAGGGGGTAAAGAGGCGTCAGAGAAAGACAGTGGATGCACATCAGAGACCATTGAAATTGCCTTAATTTGAAGAGCATGATTTGGTGTTTCCTGCAGGAAACTGCGCTTGAAAGGTTTTAATCAGCCAGAGTTGTCACTCAAATTAATTCTGAATTAATCTTATTTCATCACCAAATATTTCTATTCGCATAGCTGACACAACAATCTTGGTTAAGAATTCCAAATTCCCAACTGGTAACTTTAATGGACGCTCCCATACTGAAACCTTAGGGATTTATCACAGAATCATAGAATCCTTGAAAATCCTGGGTTGGAAGGGACCTTAAAGAACCTCCAGTTCCAAACCCTTGCCCTGATGGTTTAGGTTTAGACTGGGACATGTTCTCTCCAGTGAGCTTGTCCATGCAATACACCTAAAGGGAGACTGCAAAATTATCAGGAGAAATGAAATTATCATGATTTCTTAAACTTTCCTCTGTTAAAACACCATTTCCCATTCTAGCTTTAAAAAAAAAAAAAAAACCACACCTCTACTCTCCATATTAAGGTCTATAAACTTCATACTTAACTTTTTATTTCTGCTTTATTCCTCTTCTCTGCATTGCCAAATATTGCTTTTGTGTAATTGAAACAGAGCTGTAGTTTGATTATTAAACAGGGAAAGTAATTGTATTTGGCTGTACAGGTGGAAGTAAAGGTGCTTCATAGAAAAAAACTTAAACTGTGGAAAAGTTGCTTTTTTTTCAGGGCAAACCTTCCTGGGGGTCAACAGTCCCACCACCAAGGAGTCACCTCCTGGTTTCATGGGGTGGCTCAGGGATGTGGGTTTGACAAGACAATTTGTAGGGAGGTTGTACATAATTTATTTCTCTTCTCCACCCCTCTTCTCTATTCATTTGTGCCCCAAAATATTTGCCTTTTGAAGACCCTCCCTGTGTGGTAGGACCTGACCTGTTGTTCAGCCTGGCTTTGTACCTGCAGCGTGGAATTCTGGTGGGAACAGTGCTTAGGAGGCTGAGGTAAAATGAGGGTATCAGGTGTCCTAAGCACCGTGGGTGATTTCCTGTTGGGAGCCCAAGAAGACAGAAATCAGCATGTGATGCTGTCTGGGTCCCATTTTTAACCCCACCATCAACAGAGGACCACGCAGAGCTCTGCCATAGCCCTGATGGCAGCGAGTCAAGTGACACACCTGATGCTTTGCCAGTTGTGACATGCCTGGGCAGAGGACACTCCTGTTTTATCTGCCACAGTTGCTTAAAACCAAAAATAACCACTCATGTTACAGTGCAAAGTTTGTGGTGGGTAAAAACTGTGCTGATCTTGGGCAAAAAAAGCACAGGTGGGAGAGAGCTCTGAGCAAAGACGGGCAGTATTTATTATATTTGCAATTCTACTTCTCTTTCCAGCTCCTAAAACAGCTGCCCCATGCAAAGGACACACCCCTGAGTTCCCCCAGCCCCCTGGAAGCTCCTGCTTGGTTTTGCCCAGGGTGGGTGTCCCTCCATGGCATTCCCACAGCGATCCCGTTATCCTGGGAGCAGATGCCGGGTGGGAAGCAGTGCCTGCCTGCAGATCAAGTTGCTGCTGCCAACTCTCGCGAGCTTTATGTCAGAAACACTTGATTATAATGTCAGCACTGGCCAATTTACAGGCTTAAAGCAGCAGCTGCACAACTGCATTTCCCTGAGGTACCCAAAGATCCCGACTCCTAAAAACTTTTGTAGCTCTTGTAATAGAAGTGGGGTAAGTGATTCTCTCTTTCCGTGTCTCTCTCTGCCAGGAAAATTTACAGTTCAGCTTGATTTGTACGGGGATTGGGATCTTTTAAAACGTTCTGCTCTGCCCATTTGTTGCTCTCCTGGGAAAACTCCCTCTGCTCTGCGAATGCAGCGTGTGTATCCAACCTCGGGATTATTCAAGAGATCCTGGGCTAAGTAAATTAAGCTGAGCTAGAAATCACTTATTAATTCAACTATCTTTCCTATTTAAATAGTGATTTTATAGCCCTGTGTATAGATTTTTTGGCTGGGTAAGGATTTGCAAGGGGAGGAAACCGTCATTGAAATAAACAGTGTTCCCTTGCTGAATAAGAATGCAAAAGTAGAGTCTGTTTAACTTTTGCTGGAGGAAACTACTCCAGCAGCAGCTTTTTAAAATATGCAAATACATTGCAGGATATAACTATGCTGGGTTAATGTTGGTGAGCTAAAGCAATTTCTGACCCTTGTACTCTCATAGTAATAATCAAGTCATGTTTGTTTTGCTCAGTGTGCTTTACACTGCTGAGTTTGGTTTAAAGCAGCATTAAAAACCTTATTAAATGTAATATTTGCCATGCAGCCGAGGTGTAATAATAATCCCCTGTCACTGCCTCTGTTAATATTGGCAGAGTAGCTTGAGACAAGTCCTCTCATTCACTAATATGAAACTTCTGTGTTTTTCAAGCTTGATCTGTTTCTAACTTTTTCTTTGAAATTTGCAGAGCTAATTTAAAAAGTACCCAACTGATTTTTTTGTTATTTTTTTTCTTTCTTATATTCTTGTTTAAAACTTCTTCAGTTTCATATCTTGCAATGCTACAGTGTTTTTCTCCCATCCCATCCCATCCCATCCCATCCCATCCCATCCCATCCCATCCCATCCC